>NW_027419032.1:0-72485 GCF_009905375.1 Apium graveolens
GCTATATCATTCTTTTCTATCTCAGACTGAACCAAAGAAAGTGGAAGAAGCTCTTCAAGATGCTGATTGGGTGCAAGCAATGCAGGAAGAGTTAAATGAATTTGAAAGAAATAAGTCTGGACCCTAGTGCCAAGACCAAAGACGGATCAGTTGTTGGCACAAAATGGGTGTTCAGAAACAAAACTGACAGTGATGGCATAATTATAGGAATAAAGCAAGGCTGGTTGCTAAAGACTACTCTCAATATGAGGGTATTGATTATGATGAAATATTTGCACCAGTTGCTAGATTAGAAGCCATAAGGATCTTTTTGGCTTATGCTGCTCACAAAAAGTTTAAGTCTTTCAAATGATGTGAAAGTGCTTTTCTTAATGGAGAATTGGAAGAAGAGGTCTATGTTTGTAACACCCCCAGATCCGGGGGTCGGGAATCCGGGTTGTCACGGTCTTTCTTTCCACAATATCACTTTACTTAATTAATAATAAATACCTCATGCTGTGACCCCACACTAACACACACCACAACTCGTTATAGTCTCAGAGATGAAATTGAAATAAGTACAAGTCTTTGAATCCACAATTTAAAATTATTACAACCCAAAATGATTACTTGATAATTTACAGTTAATTGCCATTATCTGCCACAAGTTATAATTATACATAATTGGATTCTCAAAAGTAGATGGTCTAAACTACAATGGATCTACCTCTGCAGCTATAGCAGCTACAATATCAGCGGGAAGACGCGGGACGCTTCCCACGCGCTTGCGCTGGGTCTGCTGGAGTCTGGCCATCTCTCCTAACTGTTGTTGTGTGATGAAGAAATAAAGCAAGAGTGAGCCTTACAGCTCGCAAGATAATATGTAGTGATAACAATAATACAAGTATCTAAATGGATACTTACTAAATCTTTATCGTGTGTAAGATAATTACTTACTAGATATAAGTAAAAACAAGGAATGAAGTTACCAATACTTCCCCACACTTATATCATTTATAAAGCTACTTGAACTATCACCGTTCAAAGTATATAAATTCACGAGGTCATCCCATAGATGAGACCACAAATAAACTTGAAAATATTTGATCTTTGAAATATTTTGAAAAGAAATGAAGTTACGAGATACTTCATTCAATGGATACACCAATAAAAATGTTTGACCCTGTCAATGCTTCGGCAACCACCCATTAGTAGCCTTTCGATCGAAATGCTACGGGTAGTGTTGCAGAATTATCCAAATGGATGATGAACTCATTACGGGAGTTTACCGCGCCAGGAAGACCACTTACGATGATCAGTCGTAGTAGTACAACCCCACCATTTTCTACATGTAGAGGAGAACCTGTCGGATTTACTTGTCAACCGAACACTGAACTCCTAAGGAATGGACCGCCTTAGCGGAACTTCCAGGCCATTTGGGCCAATATAATAAGGCTGGGCCGGCGCTACTCGACCACTTACGCCACTCCTAGTTCAGATGAAATCCATGACTCTGAAACGTAAAGCTCGTTTCCCCCTTTCCCCAAGTAGAAACTTGTTGATACGGCTCCACCAAGAAGTCGTATCTAGTTGGAAAGGAAAACTCACCGATATTTCCCAGGCGATGCCTGTTAATGGATTAACTTGTTCCAAGAATTTTACTTCCCGAATATTGGGTAAGTAATCAAAAACTCTTTTACCAAGACAGCAACCTTGTTGCGAATATAAAACACACCACCGAGCCGGATCCCCCATGTTTTGAGCGAGTATTTAAATCCCCTTTTTAAAAGGAAGATCTTAAATATAAAAATAGTTTTGGGATCCGCTCTAACTTTTGAAAATCATTTTAAAGACTCGAAAACACTTTAAAGAGTGTTTGGAGTAAAACTGATTTAATGAAGTAAATCAGTCCCCAGAATATTTAGAAAATGTCTGAATATTATTATTTAAATAATATTCCCATAAAGAATAATCTTTATAAAATAATTGAAGTAGAAGTATTAAAACTTATACTTGAAACGAGTATTAAATAATCAAAGATATACTTATAGAAAGTATATCTTTATTTGAATAATCGAAAATAAGTTTGATTATTTGACACCTTATTCTTTAATAAAATAAAGAATATACTCAGCAAATAATCGGAGTCATAGATCCTCAAATGAATATTCAAATAATATTCAATAAATAAAATAAAGCTGAGTCATAATACCTCGAATGAATATTAAATAATATTCATTAAATAAATAAAGAGTCATACCTCAAATGAATATTCAAATAATATTCATAAATAAATAAAGGAGTCATAGCCTCGAATGAATATTCAATAATATTCAATAAATAATAAAAAAGGAGTCATAAGTCCTCGAATAATATTCGAAATAATATTCAATAATAAAATAAAGTTTAAAGTTATCGAATAAACCTTATTCGATTAATAGTTTGGAAAACTATAACCATATATATATATATATATATATATATATATCCATATCCATATATACAAATCTACTCGGGATCCTCGACTCCCGGTTTTAGAAAATATTTTCACCTTTGGGTCCCTATACTAAGGGTATATGCAAGATACGCTATCCTCTAGCATAGGTATTATCAATGAACCAACAGATATATATTCAAGAATATGAAACAGGCATGCTATATATACCATATCACATGCTCAATATATCGCAACATTTGCTAAATAACAACATGCATATCGCAAGATAATGCAATACATATATTACATCACAACAACAGTATCGGATAGAATACTTGCCTGAGCGACTTGGGGGTGAGAAAGGCTCGGGACGAGTCTGGCAACCTATAAACAACAAGTAAGTTGGAATTAAACCAAAATCACTTGTAATCTATGCTTTAACTAACTTAGACTCTAATGCTAGTTTTACGCTCACCGATTCGCTTAAGTCACTCGGGTACCCTCGGCTCCACCATTTTTAATAACTTGACCTTTACGAGTTTTAACGCGATTCCTTCGCGAATGACTTACCAACTGCCTAACACACTTACCATAAATGTTTCACACATTAATTAACCCTTTTTGGTCTTTAACCTACATTCCAAAGTAAGGCGAGGGAAAAAGTTTCGTTCGCGAAACGCCGTTACTTGAAACGGTCGTTTCTCCTAAACCGTAAATCGGAATCGACGAACTACATATCAAAACGAAGCTCGTAACATGAGCTATCTAAACATGGCAGTGGTCACAATTAGCAGGGGGTTCTCGGGTCCTAATGCTATGCACAAAAACAGTCCAAAGAAAATCGGACATTACGACGGCTATGTTTACGCGATTTCCCATTTTTAAACTACCCACAATCACACAAACCATCCTCAAATCCAAACACAACAAACACCCATCCTTATCACATCATAACAATCCCAACCAATTCAATTTACTCATTCATACATATGCTTAACTAACTTTAATCATGCTTAAGTTTCTTTAAATCAAAACCACAAATTACCATTTCATTTCACTACCATTCCAAATCTCAACTCTAAACATAACAACAAGATACCATAACATCTACTCATCAAAATCATTATAATATATATGAACCTAGGGTTTGAAATGGTATACCTTCCTTGAAGTGGTGGGTGAGCTAGGAAGCCTTAAGAAGCTTGGAGAAGCCTTAGGAAAGCTTGGATCTTCAAGAAAACAAGAAAAAGTTCAAGTTAAAACTTGAAAACACTATTCATTGTCTTTCATGATTAAATGAAGAAGCTAGAGAAAGAATTGTGGCTTAAACTATGATATAGCCATACTAAGCATAAAGAGGTTAGGGAATTTTCTTACCAATTAAGGATGCTTGGATCTTGATTTTGAAATTTGCCTTGAAAATGAAGAAAGCCGAGAGCAAATGAAGAAATGCCTTGGTTGATTTTTGATTTTTGATGAAATGATTTGCTAGTTGGTTGGTTGGTTTTTTTTTGATTTAGCAAATTACCACCTTGCCCTTGAATTTGTGTGGTCCTAAATCAACCACACCTCCTTCCTTCCATGTCATGCTTATGTCACCCTATGATGTCATCCTCCCTTCCTTGTCCTTTCTATTGGTTGGATGACATCACTCCCTTAATCCCTTTGATTAACTTCCTAATCGTTTGCCTAATGACCGCTGATCTGTTGTACGGTTCGCTTAACTTTCGTTCTCGTTTATCGTTTGAAGGATCATACCCGGGATCTTATTACTTAGGTTCCCTTAACCTTTCTCAATACATTATATTCCTTTTTATGATCCTCTATTATAATCCTTTAATTTAAATCCTTTTTATCCTGTTACCTTATACTCAATTCTCTCCGTATCTTGTGGATTTCCGGGAAAAACCAAAGTGTTCGGAATTGGGTTCTGACGATATTTACATACACTTATATACTTATAGTACTAATAAAATCCCAGAATATCCATAACAGAACCCCTACATAGTGTGGCGTGAAAAGTTTTCTCATTCAGCTAAAACACTATTCACAAGGGTTACAAAAAGTTGAAAAATTTTGGGGTTATTACAGTCTCCCCTCCTTAAAAGGATTCCGTCCCGGAATCAAACAGAAAACTGGGGGTACTTTTCTAGCATTGCGCTCTCTAGTTCCCAAGTCGATTCTTCCACATTATGATTCTGCCATAGTACTCTGACTAGCTTGATCACTTGTTCCGAAGCACCTGCTCCTTCTTATCCATAATCCTTACTGGCTTCTCCACGTAAGTTAGATCTGGCTGCATATCCACCTGCTCGTACTCCACTATGTGCCTGGCATCCGATGATACCTCCTTAGCATTGACACATGGAACACATTATGAACTTGTTGCAAATTAGGGGGTAGGGCTAGCTCGTAAGCTAACTTTCCAATCCGTCTTAATATCTCAAAAGGTCCAATGTATCTTGGGCTTAGTTTTCCTTTCTTTCCGAACCTCATTAATCCCTTCCAAGGGGATACTTTCAACAGTACTAAGTCCCCTACTCATATTCCTTGTCCTTTCGGGCTAGGTCTGCATATTTTTCTGTCTGTCTTGGGCTGCTACAAGTCGCCCTCTGATAAGATCCACTATATCTTTGGTCCTTTGGACCACTTCGGGTCCGAGCATCTTCCGCTCTCCTACTTCATCCCAGTATAAGGGAGATCGACACCTTCTTCCGTACAAGGCCTCATAAGGCGGCATCCGATGCTAGCATGAAAGCTATTGTTATAAGAAAACTCGATCAACGGCAGGTGATCATCCCAACTTCCTTTAAGGTCTATTGCACAGACTCTCAACATATCCTCTAGTGTCTGGATGGTCCTTTCACTCTGTCCATCCGTCTGGGGATGGTACGCGGTACTCATATTTAACTTGGTCCCCGCACATTCCTGAAAGCTCCTCCAAAATCTGGAGTTGAACCTTGGGTCTCGGTCTGAGACAATGGACGCTGGGACTCCATGTCGCGTCACTATTTCCTTAAGGTAAATGTCCACCAGTCTATCGACTGTATCTCTCATTGATAGGAATGAAATGAGCTGACTTTGTCAGTCGGTCTATAATTACCCAAATGGCGTCGTGATTGGCTTTCGTCCTTGGTAAGCCTACAACAAAATCCATCGCTCTCTGTTCCCATTTCCATTCGGGAATCTCCAGGGGTCGCAAAAAGTCCACTGGGTCTCTGGTGCTCTGCCTTTACTCTTTGGCAAGTCAAACCACTTGTTCACACATTCTGCTACGTCCCTCTTCATGTTGGGCCACCCGTAATATTCCTTCAAATCCCTATACATCTTGGTACTTCCTGGGTGAATGGAATACCTTGAACTATGGCTTTCATCCAAAATCTCATCTTTAAGTTCTTGAACATTCGGAACCCAAATTCGGTAGGAGTACCTCATTATCCCTTTATCATCTTTCTCAGTATGGATCTCTTCTCCAGTCATTGACTCTCTGTCTTCATTCATTGTTTTCTCCTGGCACATCTGATCTTTTCCAATAATTCTGGCTGCATTGAGATCTCAAAAAGCTTTTCAGTTCCGGTTCCGGTTACATTTACTCTATTTCCATTTTCTCAAAATCCTTTATCAATTCTTCCGAAGTCGTTATCATTCTGAGTCTTTCCTTTCTACTAAGGGCATCAGCCACCACATTGGCTTTCCCTGGATGATAGAGAATCTCACAATCGTAGTCCTTGATTAGTTCTAACCATCTCCTCTGGCGCATGTTGAGCTCTTTCTGCGTAAATATGTACTTGAGGCTCTTATGGTCTGTGAAAATCTCGCACTTCTCTCCATACAAGTAGTGCCTCCAAATTTTTTAAAGCAAATACTATTGCCGCGAGCTCAAGGTCATGAGTAGGATATCTAACCTCGTATTCCTTCAGTTGTCTCGATGCATACGCGATAACTTTACCGTGCTGCATAAGCACACATCCTAATCCTTTGTGCGACGCGTCACTATATATCACAAAATCTCCTTTTCCATCCGGCAATGCCAATACCGGAGCCGTTATCAACCTTTTCTTTAATTGCCTGAAAACTGTTCTCGCATTTCTCCGTCCATTCAAACTTCTCTGTCTTACGAGTAAGTCGTGTCAAAGGGGCTGCGATCTTCGCAAAGTCCTGCACAATCTACGATAGTAGCCGGCCAATCCTATGAAACTCCTCACCTCTGTGGGTGTGGTTGGCCTTTCCCAATTTGAGACTGCCTCTATCTTGGAGGGGTCGACCAATACTCCTTCTTTATTGATCACATGTCCTAAAAACTGTACTTCATTCCGCCAGAATTCACACTTCGAGAATTTGGCATATAACTGCTCCTCTCTGAGTATTCCTAGAGCTATCCTCAAATGCTCTGCATGTTCTGCCTCAGTCCTTGAGTAGATCAAAATATCATCGATAAAACTATCACACACTTGTCCAAGTACTTCTTAAATACTCTATTCATTAAATCCATGAAGGCCGCTGGGCGTTGGTTAATCCAAAGGACATTACCAAGAACTCATAATGCCCATACCTGGTACGGAACGCTGTCTTGGAAATATCTTCGGGCTTAATCTTTAGTTGGTGATATCCATTCTCAGGTCAATCTTGGAAAAATAAACAGCATCCTTTAGCTGGTCGAACAGATCGTTTATTCTAGTAATGGGTACCTGTTCTTTATGGTTAGCTTGTTCAACTCTCGATAGTCTATGCACAACCTCATGCTCCCATCTTCTTCTTAACAAAATAAAAACTGGTGCTCCCCACGGAGACACACTGGGTTCTTATCATACCCTTATCCAAGAGTTCCTGCAATTGGATAGCTAATTCCTTCATTTCTAACGGGGCTAACCGGTAAGGTGCTTTTGAAACTGGCGCCGTCCCTGGGGCCAACTCAATAGCAAATTCAATCACTCTATCGGGTGGTAATCCCGGAAGGTCTTGGGGGAATACATCTTCAAATTCGTTGACTACTGGAATATCTTGTAAATTGGGCACCTCCTTCTGCGTGTCCACCACATAGGCTAGGTAAGCCTCACTCCCTTTTCGTAGCATCCTTCTGGCCTGAGCCATGGTCAAAAATTTCTGCGTCTGCCTCTTTCCTCTAAATATAATTTCTTCTTCCCTGGGGATATTTAACTTAACTTTCTTCCCTTTACAGTCTATCTGAGCATCGTTGCTAGATAGCCAGTCCATTCCCAAAATCACATCAAACTCCCCTAATTTAAAAGGAATCAGATCAACACTGAAAGATTGCTCCCCTATGCCTATCTCACAGGCGGGGTGAATCTGGTTAACAGGAATAATCTCATGATTGGCTATTTCTACTTGCAAGGGTTCTATCAAAGGTTTAGCCTTAAGTCTTAACTTACGCGCAAAGTCCTTTGATATAAAGATTAGTTGCTCCCGAATCAAATAAAACATTTGCACTGACTGAATTTAGAGAAAGGGTACCTGCTATCACATCTGAATCTTTCATAGCATCCTGGACTGTCATGTTGAAAGTCCTCGCAGTAGGTGGCTTATTAGAAGCAGCCCTGCTTGCTCCCGAAGCTGCTGGTTTGTTCATTGGGCATTCTCTCTTCCAATGACCTGGGCGTCCGCACTGATGACAAGTGGTGGTTGGAATGACGGCAGGGGCTGACGAAGGGCATTTGTGAGAATAGTGGCCCACTTGCCCACACTTAAAGCAGGTTACTGGCTTTCCTTTACACTCCCCAGTGTGATTCCTTCCACAAGTGTTACAGGTTGGCAATGGGGGTCGAGACTGGTTGGAATAGGACATTCTTGACTTCTGGCCGCCCTGGCTCACACTCACACTCATTGGTCGCTTAAACCCAGTGTTCCTTCCTGGCAGGGACACTGCTCCTCGATTAAACCTAGTTGGGAAGCTCCTTCCTGCGGAACCTCCACCCATGCTCATACTTTCCTCTTATTCCTTTCTTCTCTCTTTCCTTCTGCATCTGTTCACTTCCGACTTCTACAATCGTTGCTTTTTGCACCAGAGTGGCATAGTCCGTAAGCTCAAGGATTGCCACCCTATTCTGAATCCATGGTTTCAGTCCCTGCTGAAACCTCCTAGCTTTCTTTTCCTCGGTGCTCACAAACTCCGGCACAAACCTTGATAACTCAGTAAATTTCGCTTCGTACTCTGCTACAGACAAGTTATTCTGCTTTAGCTCCAAGAACTTGAGCTCCATCTGGTTTTCCATAAACCTCGGGAAATACTTTCCCAGAAACAACTGACTAATCTCTCCCAGGTTATAATAGCATCTGTCTCCATGTTTTTCTTGGCCTCCCACCAGTAGTTAGCTTCTCCTTTCAGAAGGTAGGTAGCAAATACAGTTTTCTGTGCCTCATCGATACTCAAAATCTCAAAAGATTTCTCCATCTCCTTTAACCATGCCCTTGCCTCAACTGGGTCGGCTGATCCGTGGAACTCAGGGGGCTTAAGGGACTTAAAAGCCCTGAAAGAGTTTGCCACAGCATTGTTACTTCCTTGAGGGGGTGGGTTGGGTTGACGTTCCAAATTCTGTCTTAGGAGTTGCATAAACTGGCCCATGGGATCCATGCCTGGGTTTGGTACTGGTTGCTCAACCTCGGTTTCTCCTTCTTCAGCCTCTATCTCAAATCCCTCAACATCATATGTTTCCTCTTCCTCTTCATACAGGGAGTCATCCTGTTCCACATAATCCTCATCTTCCTCTTCACTGTGGTCTTGGTTTCTATTGTCCTGATTATGGCTTCCCTGGTCCTCAGACCCAGGGTTCGCCCTAGTTCCAATCTTTCTTGGCGGCATGATTCTGATAATAATAAAAACAATTATTGGAAAAAAATTTAACGTTAGGTCGCAATCATATACAACATTGTGCCTTGCACAGCTCTTAAAATGGGGAGAAACGTATATCGCAATTCTATTATTTTAAGAAAGTTCTAATACGAAGTGCAGTAATAATAAAATAAAACAGTGATCCCGTCACTATGGAACTGAACCGAAAGGAAACAAATATATACATAATGCGAGAATACATAGTTTGATCTGGTCAAAAGTACAACAGTGCTACAGTCATCTGTCCCAAAAGTGATACACAAGAGTCTATCTGTCTAGTCAGAAAAAGGGATGCTATATACAAGTCAACTATCCCGGAAAATTGGCTCTTACTAAGGCCTCGGCTAACTAGACAACTAGACTATTCCATCATCAATCCTGAATCACACACCGGAACGGGTCAGCTCCCAAACCCTTTCCATCGCACGACGGAAGATATAGTCGGCCTGCCGCCTAGAGATCCTACCATGCCTGTCCCCCTGGAGAGATCTGAGTCTCGCTCGGGACGTGAGCTCTATCCCCGTAAGCTCCCTCCTCAAGGATCGGGGTATAGAAGCCCTGGTCTCATAAGCTCGGGTACGCCTACCCGCCCTCTCTACATCCAACTCCCTCCTGGCCTCATCCAGTCGGGCCTCGGCAACAGCCACTCGGGTCCTCAAAACATCCTGAACATATCCATGAGCTAACGAAGACTGCCTCTGGGCAGGGTCAAGAGGTGGTGAATCTGGAGCCGCTGAGGGTGCCTCCTCGGTCTGCCTAGGCTCGGAAGTATGGGTCTCTGAGCTGTCATCATCACGAATCCAAGATAGTGGTGGAGGGGTAGGGGCTCTGACCACCGGAAGTGTGGGTAAAGGGATACCAGCATACACTACCATAGATCCAACACGCTCCTCAGCTACTGGGACCTCATCCGGGTCCTCCTCATCTGGAATAGCAATAACCTCTGTCTCTGACTCCTCTGAGGGGTCCTCCTCATCTGAAACAGCAATGACCTCCGTTTCAGGCTCCTCTGGGGGGTCCTCAACATCCAGCAATGCCTCGTCATGCTCACGCTCGTACATCTCAGGGTCCTCCATCTCAGGCGCCTACACATTAAACGAGCTAAATTACTATCATGATATTTATAAGGGTTCCCGTAGGGTTTTAGCTGTCAGTACTACTTTAAGTAGTCCGACCATGAACTTGGCAAAAGTTCTTATTATCTTTGTGAGTTTATTATTTTATCGTCGCCTCATCTCTGAGGTTTATAACGCTTTGCTCTGATACCATTTCTGTAACACCCCAGATCCTGGGGTCGGGAATCCGGGTTGTCACGGTCTTTCTTTCCACAATATCACTTTACTTAATTAATAATAAATACCCTCATGCTGTGACCCCACACTAACACACACCACAACTCGTTATAGTCTCAGAGATGAAATTGAAATAAGTACAAGTCTTTGAATCCACAATTTAAAATTATTACAACCCAAAATGATTACTTGATAATTTACAGTTAATTGCCATTATCTGCCACAAGTTATAATTATACATAATTGGATTCTCAAAAGTAGATGGTCTAAACTACAATGGATCTACCTCTGCAGCTATAGCAGCTACAATATCAGCGGGAAGACGCGGGACGCTTCCCACGCGCTTGCGCTGGGTCTGCTGGAGTCTGGCCATCTCTCCTAACTGTTGTTGTGTGATGAAGAAATAAAGCAAGAGTGAGCCTTACAGCTCGCAAGATAATATGTAGTGATAACAATAATACAAGTATCTAAATGGATACTTACTAAAATCTTTATCGTGTGTAAGATAATTACTTACTAGATATAAGTAAAAACAAGGAATGAAGTTACCAATACTTCCCCACACTTATATCCTTTATAAATCTACTTGAACTATCACCGTTCAAAGTATAATAAAATTCACGAGGTCATCCCATAGATGAGACCACAAATAAACTTGAAAATATTTGATCTTTGAAATATTTTGAAGAGAAATGAAGTTACGAGATACTTCATTCAATGGATACACCAATAAAAATGTTTGACCCTGTCAATGCTTCGGCAACCACCCATTAGTAGCCTTTCGATCGAAATGCTACGGGTAGTGTTGCAGAATTATCCAAATGGATGATGAACTCATTACGGGAGTTTACCGCGCCAGGAAGACCACTTACGATGATCAGTCATAGTAGTACAACCCCACCATTTTCTACATGTAGAGGAGAACCTGTCGGATTTACTTGTCAACCGAACACTGAACTCCTAAGGAATGGACCGCCTTAGCGGAACTTCCAGGCCATTTGGGCCAATATAATAAGGCTGGGCCGGCGCTACTCGACCACTTACGCCACTCCTAGTTCAGATGAAATCCATGACTCTGAAACGTAAAGCTCGTTTCCCCCTTTCCCAAGTAGAAACTTGTTGATACGGCTCCACCAAGAAGTCGTATCTAGTTGGAAAGGAAAACTCACCGATATTTCCCAGGCGATGCCTGTTAATGGATTAACTTGTTCCAAGAATTTTACTTCCCGAATATTGGGTAAGTAATCAAAAACTCTTTTACCAAGACAGCAACCTTGTTGCGAATATAAAACACACCACCGAGCCGGATCCCCCATGTTTTGAGCGAGTATTTAAATCTCCCTTTTAAAAGGAAGATTTTAAATATAAAAATAGTTTTGGGATCCGCTCTAACTTTTGAAAATCATTTTAAAGACTCGAAAACACTTTAAAGAGTGTTTGGAGTAAAACTGATTTAATGAAGTAAATCAGTCCCCAGAATATTTAGAAAATGACTGAATATTATTATTTAAATAATATTTCCATAAAGAATAATCTTTATAAAAATAATTGAAGTAGAAGTATTAAAACTTATACTTGAAACGAGTATTAAATAACCAAAGATATACTTATAAGAAAGTATTATCTTTATTTGAATAATCGAAAATAAGTTTGATTATTGACACCTTATTCTTTAATAAAATAAAGAATATACCTCAGCAAATAATCGGAGTCATAGATCCTCAAATGAATATTCAAATAATATTCATTAAATAATATAAACTGAGTCATAAGCCTTCGAATGAATATTCAAATAATATTCAATAAATAATATAAAAGAGTCATAAGCCTTCGAATGAATATTCAAATAATATTCAATAAATAATATAAAAGGGTCATAAGCCCTCGAATGAATATTCAAATAATATTCAGATAAATAAATAAAAGGAGTCATACGCCTTCGAATAATATTCGAAATAATATTCAATAATAAAATAAAATTAAAGTTATCGAATAAATCTTATTCGATTAATAGTTTGGAAAACTATAACCATATATATATATATATATATATATATATATATATATATATATATCCATATCCATATATACAAAATCTACTCGGGATCCTCGACTCCCGGTTTTAGAAAATATTTTCACCTTTGGGTCCCTATACTAAGGGTATATGCAAGTTACCGCTATCCTCTAGCATAGGTATTATCAACTGAACCAACAGATATATATATGGAAAGAATGCGAAACAGGCATGCATATATATACCATAGCAGCATGCTTCAATATATTGCATCATTTGCTAATTAACCAACATGCATCTATCGCAAGATAATGCAAATACATATATTCATCACAACAACAGTTATAACGGGTAGAAAACTTGCCTGAGCGACTTGGGGGTGAGAAAGGCTCGGGACGAGTCTGGCAACCTATAAACAACAAGTAAGTTGGAATTAAACCAAAATCACTTGTAAATCTATGCTTTAACTAACTTAGACTCTAATGCTAGTTTTACGCTCACCGATTCGCTTAAGTCACTCGGGTACCCTCGGCTCCACCATTTTTAATAACTTGACCTTTACGAGTTTTAACGCGATTCCTTCGCGAATGACTTACCAACTGCCTAACACACTTACCATAAATGTTTCATACATTAATTAACCCTTTTTGGTCTTTAACCTACATTCCAAAGTAAGGCGAGGGAAAAAGTTTCGTTCGCGAAACGCCGTTACTTGAAACGGTCGTTTCTCCTAAACCGTAAATCGGAATCGAACGAACTACATATCAAAACGAAGCTCGTAACATGAGCTATCTAAACATGGCAGTGGTCACAATCTAGCAGGGGGTTCTCGGGTCCTAATGCTATGCACAAAAACAGTCCAAAGAAAATCGGACATTACGACGGCTATGTTTACGCGATTTCCCATTTTTTAAACTACCCACAATCAACACAAAACCATCCTCAAATCCAACATACAACAAACACCCATCCTTATCACATCATAACAATCCCAACCAATTCAATTTTACTCATTCATACATAGGCTTAACCTAACTTTAATCATGCTTAAGTTTCTTTAAATCAAAACCACAAAATTACCATCTCATTTCACTACCATACCAAATCTCAACCTCTAATCATAACAACAAGATACCATAACATCCTACTCATCAAAATCACCTTATAATATATATGAACCTAGGGTTTGAAAATGGTATACCTTCCTTGAAGTGGTGGGTTGAGCTAGGAAGCCTTAAGAAGCTTGGAGAAGCCTTAGGAAAGCTTGGATCTTCAAGAAAAACAAGAAAAAGTTCAAGTTAAAAACTTGAAAACACTATTCATTGTCTTCTTCATTGATTAAATGAAGAAGCTAGAGAAAGAATTAATGGCTTAAACTCATGATATAGCCATAACTAAGCATAAAGATGGTTAGGGAATTTTCTTACCAATTAAGGATGCTTTGATCTTGATTTTTGAAAATTTTGGCCTTGAAAAATGAAGAAAGCCGAGAGCTAATATGAAGAATAATGCCTTGGCTGATTTTTGATTTTTGATGAAATGATTTGCTAGTTGGTTGGCTTGGTTTTGTTTTTGATTTAGCAAATTACCACCTTGCCCTTGAATTTGTGTGGTCCTAAATCAACCACACCTCCTTCCTTCCATGTCATGCTTATGTCACCCTTATGATGTCATCCTCCCTTCCTTGTCTCCTTTCTATTGGTTGGATGACATCACTCCCATTAATCCCTTTGATTAACTTCCTAATCGTTTGCCTAATGACCGCTGATCTGTTGTACGGTTCGCTTAACTTTCGTTCTCGTTTATCGTTTGAAGGATCATACCCGGGATCTTATTACTTAGGTTCCCTTAACCTTTCTCAATACATTATATTCCTTTTTATGATCCTCTATTATAATCCTTTAATTTAAATCCTTTTTATCCTGTTGCCTTATACTCAATTCTCTCCGTATCTTATGGATTTCCGGGAAAAACCAAAGTGTTCGGAATTGGGTTCTGACGATATTTACATACACTTATATACTTCATAGAGTACTAATAAAATCCCAGAATATCCATAACAGAACCCCTACATAGCGTGGCGTGAAAAGTTTTCTCATTCAGCTAAAACACTATTCACAAGGGTTACAAAAAGTTGAAAAATTTTGGGGTTATTACAATGTTGAACAACATCCAGGCTTTTTAGATTCAAAATTTCCAAATCATGACTACAGGCTTGATAAAGCACTTTATGGCCTTAAGCAAGCTCCTAGAGCATGGTATGAGACTTTAGCTCAATTCCTTCTGGAAAGTGGATTTCACAGAGGTACAATTGATAAAACATTGTTCTATTTCAACCATGGAAAGGACTTACTTTTGGTACAAATATATGTTGATGATATCATATTTGGTTCTACAAATGCCAAACTCTGTGAGAGGTTTGCAAAGCTAACGCAGTCAAGATATCAAATGAGTATGATGGGAGAACTCAGCTATTTTCTGGGACTTCAAGTCAAGCAAAATGAAGAAGGTACTTTTATCTTTCAATCCAAGTACACCAGAAATTTACTCAAGAAGTTTGGAATGCAAGATAGTTCAACAACATCCACTCCCATGGCCACTGCAACCAAGTTAGATAAAGATACTGGTTCATCAGTAGATATTACTAACTACAGAGGTATGATTAGCTCTTTACTCTATTTAACTGCAAGTAGACCTAATATCATGTATGCTACCTGTCTTTGTGCAAGATTTCAGGCTGATCCAAGAGAACCTCACTTAATAGCTGTGAAAAGAATTTTCAAGTACCTTAAGGGTATAGCTGATCTGGGGTTGTGGTATCCTAGAGAATCAGATTTTAAGCTAATAGGTTACTCAGATACAGATTTTGCAGGATGCAAAATAGACAGGAAAAGCACTAGTGGAAGCTGCCAATTTCTTGGAGGTGGATTGGTTTCTTGGTTTAGCAAGAAACAGAAGTCAATTTCCACATCAACTGCAGAAGCAAAATATATTTCTACAGGAAGCTATTGTGCACAGATTCTTTGGATGAAGAATCAATTACTGGATTATGGGTTAGAATTTTCTAAAATCCCTATTTATTGTGATAATCAAAGTGCTATTGCTATGACAGGTAATCCAGTTCAACACTCAATGACAAAGCACATCAGCATTAGGTACCATTTCATAAGGGAACTGTGATGGAAGGTACAGTGGAATTGCATTTTGTTCCAATAGATCAACAACTAGCAGATATCTTCACAAAACCACTATGTGAAGCTACTTTTACAAGACTAGTAAATGAACTTGGAATGGTTTCAGGTTCTTTCTCTAAATCTGCTTAGTTTTTGTTCTCATGCATCAGACTTTATGATCAGTGTTTACAGATTGTCTTATCTTCATGAAATCTGTTCTTTAAGTGAAATTTATTAAATACTGATTGTTATCTGATGTGGATCTTTAAACTCTGATAGCATTTTAAATGTTCTGTGACTATTCAATCCAATGAGGATAACTGTGCTAGATGCTGACCTAGTAGTCTTTAACTTACTAGAAATCCCATGTATGAATTAGTTGTTTATGTGGAAACCTATTAACATAAGCAAATTCTGATTTTGAGCTTAGTCAAGTTTACTTTGTGTATCTTATTACTAAGTGAAAGGCATATGGCATAGCCTATTTGTATATTCGAGGATATAACTCAACTCAAATAAGAATGTAATAAGTAAATAGTGGATCTATCGTCAGAGAGATCTCACAAAGTAACATCTGTCAAAGGGTTAAGAAACATTATTCATCTACAGACTTGAAGACTTAATTCACTGGAAGAAGCTCAAGAAATTGATCAAGCCTCAGTGATATAAATCAAGATTGTGGATTTAATCAAGTGACAGAGATCTCGTCAGGGTATCAATTAATTACAAGGATTTAATCTGAAGAAAATCAAGAGTATCAAGGTCAAGGCTTGAAGAAACGTCACAGAAGTTAGTCACTCATGAACCAGACAGTACATCGAGTGTCAACATTGAAGTGGTGGAATTGATTCATAATTGACAGTAATTTTCAGAAGATTTTCAGAAGAATGGTTGCTGCTCAAGATTAGTATTAATTCTCTATTAATTAATTAAGTCAAATAATTTAATTAAGAAAATAAATTATATCTGTAAAGATTAATTTATTGATTAATTGAATTAATTGATTAATTAATTCAGAATTAATATTAAGGATTTTCAGAATTATTATTAGATTAAAATCTATTAATAATTCAGTAAGACAATGTGATTTGAACTACTATGACAATCGGTATGACAATTAATAGTCATACCGAAAGTCTTGCTAGTTCATTCTGATTGTCTTGCTAGCTATTGGGATTGTCTTGCTAGTTCAAGAGGATAGTCTCACCGAAAGTCCTACCAGTTCAAATGGATTGTCATACCAGTTCATTTGATTATCTTGCCGAAAGTCTTGCTGAGTAAACTGGATTGTTCTGTTTACTTAAACAACAAAAACACAGCAGAAGACATTCATGCAATAATTCAACAGAAAACACAAGTCAAGAACACAGCAGAAAACAAAGGCACAACATTTTATTCTTCATCTGCTTTATTCAAGATCAAAATTCTAGATTGAAAAGTTAAATCCAATCCACTAGAATTATTTATCTTGTTCTTGTGTATCAATCTAGCGTATTAAAATCCCTCGAACTTAATCTCAAATCGCATTTAGCATTTGATCTTTTAATTGCAAAAATAGAAAAAGTTCATGTCAAATTTATTCTAGATTTGTAATAATTGATTTGAGATTAATCCCTTGTAACCGATACCGTAGTTGTAACACCTTTCAAGTTTAATAAAAGTTTTATTTAACTTGAATTTTGTTTCACATTTTTATTCCGCATTTTATTCGATTAAACGGTATTGTTTGCATTCAACCCCCCTTCTACAAACAAATTGGGGACCTAACAATTGGTATCAGAGCCTTCTGATTAACGTACAAATCTAGATCCTAGACTTTTGTGTTTCTTTCACTTCTTGAATTTTTTATTCACTCAAAAAATTCATAATGACTACACAAAAAGTTGGAACCGTTAAAATTCCACTTTTCGATAAAGAAAATTATGTTATGTGGAAGAAGAAGATGCTACTGTTTTTACAAGTTGCTAATCCCAAATATTTGCAAGTGTTAAAGAAGGGTCCAAAAATTCCTATGGTTATTGAACCAGAGGTAATAGAAAATGATGTGGTGATCACCAAAGCGAGAACTTATGTGAAAGATCCTGAGGATTTCTCTCCTGCTGAAATAGAAGAAGCCTCCCTGGATGCTAGCCTTCAATAAATTTTAGTAGATTCCCTTAATCCCTTGATGAATAGACATGTGATGAATTGTAAAGATTCCAAACATATCTGGGAAACTATTGAGATTATTAATGAAGGCACAGAGGAAGTTAGGGAGAACAAGCTAGAAATCCTAACCTCTGAGTATGAATACTTTAAATCCAATCCAGGAGAAGGAATCACTGAAGTGTTTGAGAGGTACAATGCATTGATCAACAACCTGAACATTAATGGTAAATACTATTCCATCAGGGAGGTCAACAAAAAGTTCCTTTTAACACTGCCAACTCATCTCGAACATGGAAACACTGCCATAAGAGAAGCAAGAGATCTGAGTGAGATTTCTTTGGAAAGGCTCTATGGTGTGTTAAAGACTTATGAGTTGGAGCAGATTCAGCAGAAGGAAGTTTACGGGAAAGGAAGAGTGGTCAGCACGTCTACTGCTCTAGTAGCTGATGAACAACAACAACAACCACAATATCAACAACAATCTCAACAGTCAGAAAGAATGGTACAGTCTTCCAAGGTTGAAGATAATGTGATAGTAGCAGAATTTGATCCTCCTACTACAAATCAATCAAGAGATGATTATTATTCCTTGGAAGAACTGGAGCAATTGGAGGATGAGTCAATGGCCCTGATTGTCAAGAGATTCTCAAATGTCAGATTCAAAAGGAATCCCAATTTCAAGTACAAGTCCAACTACACCAGATTCCAGAAAGGTGGATCTTCATCCTCTAACACCAGCAGTGGTGGGTATAAAACAGGGATGGTTGATCGAAGCACCATTCGATGCTTCAACTGCAATGAGTTGGGACACTTTGCCACAGAATGCAGGAAGCCAAAACAAGCAAGGAAGAACTCTTACGATTCTAATCAAAAGAGTAAATCTGAAAGGGCTTACCTGGCAAAGGGAAGAAGCTGGGATGATACTGACAGTGAAGATGAAGAAGTTGGGAATCTTGCTCTCATGGCTAGTGATGCAAACACCTCATCGTTAAGAAAAGAGGGCATTAAACAGGTACAAGCGGTAGTATGGATTCTTGACAGCGGATCGTCAAGACATATGACCGGAGATAGAGCCCTTCTATCAAATGTGGTTGAGAAAGCTGGCCCATTGGTTACCTTTGGAGATAACAGCAAAGGTTTAACGGAGGGATATGGCTGTTTGCTAGCTGGAAATGTTATCATTGAAAATGTGTATGTTGTGCAAGGACTTGAACACAATCTGCTTAGCATTAGTCAGTTCTGTGACAACGGCTACAATGTTTTATTCGATAAGCTGAAGTGTCAGATTCTGCACAAGAAAAGTGAAAAACCCTCCTTAATGGGAATCCGGAAAGGAAATCTGTTCGTAGCTGACATGAACTCTGGAAGCAATCCTGAAGTCAATTGCTTCTATGCAAAGGCATTGTCAGATGAGAGTTGGCTATGGCACAAGAGACTTTCTCATCTCAATTTCAAAATAATGAATTCTCTTGTAAAAAGAGAATTGGTAAGAGGTCTGCCTCATCTGGAATTCTCTCTAGAAGGACTATGTGAGGCTTGCCAGAAAGGAAAGTCAAAGAAATCAAGTCACAGAGGCAGTGACACATCTTCCATAACTGGTGTTCTGCAATTATTGCACATGGATTTATTTGGACCAGTTAATGTCCTTTCGATGTCAAAGAAGTGTTACTGTCTTGTGATAGTTGATGACTATTCCAAGTATACGTGGGTTTTATTTCTTCACTCTAAGAATGAAACACCACAAGTTGTGATTGATCATATCAAGATGATTGAGTTAGATTCTAACGTCCCTGTTAGAGCAATAAGGTCAGATAATGGAACAGAATTCAAGAATTCACTTCTCAATCGATTCTGTACAGACAAAGGGATTACCAGACAATTTTCAGCTCCTAGAACCCCTCAGCAAAATGGAGTGGTAGAAAGGAAGAATCGTACATTGATTGAAGCTGCAAGAACGATGTTAAGTGAATCAGGTCTTCCAATGTACTTTTGGGCTGAAGCTGTCAATACTGCATGTTATACTCAGAATCGAACTCTAATCAACAAAGATTTCATGAAAACTCCTTATGAGATTTTGAATGAACAGAAACCTTCTATCAAATACTTTCATGTATTTGGTGCCAGATGCTTCGTGCTCAAGGATGGAGATGAGCGTCGTGGTAAATTCGAGGCAAAGGCATATGAGGGTATTTTTGTTGGATATGGAAGAAGATCATACAGAGTGTATATCATTGATCAACACAAAGTAACTGAAAGTGTCAATGTTACATTTGATGACACTAAACTCCCTAGTATCCAAACTGAAGATCCTTCTGAGAAACTGAAGTTTGATGATATGTCAGATTCAGAATCAGAACATGGTCAAGAACCTGAGGTTGTTGCTGGTGAAGAACCTGTTAATCATGATGATACTCAAGGTAATAGTGATGGAAACTTTGGCAACAATGGAGATACCACTGCTACTGATGGAGAATCTTCAAGTCAACATGGCAACAACTCAGGGGGAGATGCTGAAGGATCATCTAGTAGGACACAACATCTAAATGAGTTTCAAGGCAAATCATCAAGATCAAATCTTCCAAGACAGACTGTCTGGAATAAAGCTCATCCTTTTGAGTTGATTATTGGTGATCCAGATGTTGGAGTCAGAACTAGACGTGCTACTCAAAATGAGTGTCTGTTCTCAGGATTTCTTTCTGAGATGGAACCTAAGAAGATTGAAGAAGCACTAACTGATCCAGATTGGGTGATTGCTATGCAAGATGAACTCAATCAGTTTGAAAGTCAACAAGTCTGGAAACTTGTACCTAGACCTACACACAAGAAAGCTGTTGGTACTAGGTGGGTATTCAGGAATAAACTAGATGAAGATGGTGTAGTTACAAGAAACAAGGCAAGACTGGTAGCAAAAGGGTATTCTCAAGCTGAAGGCATTGATTATGATGAAACCTATGCTCCGGTGGCTAGACTTGAGGCCATCAGGATATTTCTGGCATTCGCAGCATTCTCAAACTTTAAAGTTTATCAAATGGATGTCAAGAGCGCCTTTCTGAATGGAAAGTTGGATGAAGAGGTATATGTAGAGCAACCTCCTGGTTTTGAAGATCCAGATCATTTGGATTTTGTCTTCTTTCTTTTCAAGGCTATCTATGGGCTCAAACAGTCTCCAAGAAAATGGTATGACACTCTCTCAGAATTTCTTATTGAAAATAGCTTTATTAGAGGTGTCATAGACAAAACTCTCTTTTCTAAAAAACATAAGAATGATACTATATTAGTCCAAGTCTATGTGGATGATATAATATTTGGGTCTACTAATGATAATCTCTGTAAGAGATTTGATAAGTTAATGCACAGCAAGTTTGAAATGAGCATGATGGGAGAGCTGAAGTTCTTTCTTGGATTATAAGTAAATCAAAGGTTAGATGGAATATTTATTTGTCAATTCAAGTATCTCAAGGAACTCCTCAAAAAGTACAATCTAGAGGATTCTGCATCAGCAAAGACTCCATCAACTACAGCTGTCAAGCTTGGACCATGTGAAAACTCCATTAAGGTAGATGTGACAAGCTACAGAGGTATGATTGGCTCGTTACTCTATCTTACTGCAAGTAGACCAGATATTATATATGCTACATGCTTATGTGCAAGGTTCCAAGCGGATCCTAGAGATATTCATCTCTTTGCTGTTAAACGAATCTTAAGATATCTTAAGGGAACACCAAATCTAGGTATTTGGTACCCTAAAGAATCTGGTTTTAACCTTGTTGGATATACAGATTCAGATTACGCAGGAAGTGTTGTTGATAGGAAAAGCACCTCAGGGAGTTGTCAATTCCTAGGAAGCAGGCTAGTCTCATGGTACAGCAAGAAACAGCAAACAGTTTCCAACTCAACGGTCGAGGCTGAATATATTGCTGCTGGAAGCTGCTGTGCTCAGATCTTGTGGATTAGGAACCAGCTACGAGACTATGGCTCTGTATTAAACATAATTCCTATTTTATGTGACAATACAAGTGCAATAGCCATCACCAACAACCCTGTGCAGCACTCGAGGACAAAGCACATTGACATCAGGTATCATTTTATTAGAGAGCACGTCATGAATGGTACTGTTGAACTATTCTTTGTTCCAACAGAAGAACAAATAGCAGATATTTTCACTAAACCACTTGATGAATCCACATTTACCAGATTAGTTGGTAAATTGGGCATGTTGAATAGTTTTAGTGATTAATTTAGTCAATATCTGAGATCTGTTCTTGAATGAATTTACAAATGAATTTTTCATAAATGAAAAATTCATTTGCAAATTTGTTTTATCATTTTATCATATGTCTTGCTTATTTCTATGGAATTTTTATTATCTTATCTGTTTTATTTACTCGACTTGTTAACTTCAAATATCTCAGAATATTTTATTTTCTCTAAAAATATTTTTCTATGAATTTTGTTTGCTAAAATTCAACAGAAATCTATTTTTGAAATAAAAATAATTAATTCTGAAATATTGTCTTTGTTTTTGTAAATATTTTCTGAATTTCTACTATTTATATAAGACTTTATTTCAGTTTTCCATATTTTCTGTACATATTTGTTTGTCTTTCTACTGAAATGATAATCGGCAAGACAATTAAAATTGTCTTGCTGAAAATCATTTCAGTACTTACATATATACATATTAATTCTATTTATAAACGTTTTATTTCCAGAATGACATTCGGCAAGACAATTGAAATTGTCTTGCTGAAAGTCATTTCAGTATATAATTGTCATTTTAGTGTTTTTCAGTATAGTTTTATACTGGCAAGACAATCGGTATGACTATCAATTGTCTTGCCAGTTATAAACATTATATATATATTTTCTTTTATTTTATACTGGTATGACAATCAGTATGACTATCAGATTGTCATACCAGTTATATTTATTTAGTGTTTATTACTTTTATTGATTTTTTTATCTTTTTTCTTTCTTTTCTTTTCTTTTTCTGTTTTTAAGCTGGTATGACAATCCCGGATTTTCATACCAGTTATACTACTTAATCATTTTTGTGGCTATTTTAATCTTCATCAGTTCATTTTCTTTCAAAATTTCAACAGTCTCCTTCTTTCTCTCTCTCTCTCTCTCTCTTCGAACAGCTACTCCCAATTCGCCATTTGATCTTCCTTGCTCGAGTTTTTACTCAGCATACAAAAATCATCACTCCTGTGATATATACATACAAGTATATACATACAGAAGTGCTGTTAGATTTTTATTAAAAAAAATTCAGTTACTGTTTGTTGATTTTCGGTATTTTTTTATTTTATTTTATTTTTAATTTCTGATTTGTGTCTTTTGGCTTGTCAAATCTGCGTTTGTGAGTTAAGAATTTTAACGAGATACATTTCTGTCTAAATTTTTCGATTATAATTAATTTGATTCGAATTATTAAATTAATTTAATTAATTCGAATTTTCTTAATAGTATTCTTAAAATTCTGAAAGTGTGTGTCTTATTATTATTTTAAATGGCTCTCAATTTCCAAATTGTCGCGCATAATCAGGTTGGTTATTTTAATCCAGAAAAATGTGATGTAGAAAAATTTAAGCCGTGGATTAGATTTTTAAATGACCATTCGATTGTTAGCTCTGCTATTAAATCAAATGTGATTTTAAATGTCGATCTGCTAAGACTGATGTGCACAACCTCTACTGTGGCCGATGATTCAAAATCTTTTTCATTCACCGTGGCAAACACACAGTATGTAGTTGATGAATCAGTTATCAATCAGGCGTTAGATTTTCCATTGGACAATTTCTGTAATTTACCCTCTGAAAATGATATCACAAACTTTTTCCATGCTATTCACTATCAGGGGGTGATCAATTTAACCAAACTTTCAAAATCCAATTTGGTGTCTGAATGGGATATTTTCTTCGATACACTTTCTAAAGTGTTTGCCAACTGCACTAAATCCAACTTTCACAACATCACTTCCACTTTGCAGTATATTGGTCTTGCGGTTGTTTTCAATCAATGGATCAATTTTGGCAAACTACTTTTTCCCATTCTCTTGAGACGTCTCACTACTGCTTTACGTGATCATTCTACAAATCGTAGGGTATCATGTTACTATGCTCGTTTTCTCATGCTTATAGCAGATCATCTTCTCACACCTGAACACAAAGCCCTTTTTGCTAACTCTGCAGTAACCGAACCCCCTCCAGTAAGCAAAAAGATTTACACCCGCCAAGACACAACCTTTAAATTTATGCAAGTTCCAGTACTTGTATCTGCTTTCATGGCCACTTATATTCCTTTACCTATTTTCCATCTTCCCGGTCATGAACAACAACCTCAACCTCCAGTGGTTCAAGCCACCCAGGCTCCTCCAACATCAGATGCTCTTCCATTACAGGTAGTAATTCCTCACTCTCACTCCATTCCTACTTCTGTTGAAAGACCCCCAGTGGTTGATAGGGCTGACCATGAAGTTGTAGAACCACAGCTTCAATACCAGGTCATAGAGCCAAACACAGAGTCACATTCTATATCAACCTCTCCCCCACTGTCTAAAATGTTACCCAGAAGATTAATAGGAAGTAGTGCATTGTTAAATATGAGTGAACCCTCAGCTCTGCCTCCTACAAAGAAAAGAAGAACTTATACTGAGGCATCTGAAAGCCCATCCTTGTCCTCCCAACAGGACATGGACTTTGAAATGGCCAATGAACAGTTACTAGAGACATTCTCTCAACAGGATGAATCTATTGAAATTCGCCATAGGGCCATGGCATCTTGTACTGAGTCAAGCACAATTCCATTACTCACAATGGAACCATTCATACCCACAGATGATACTCAGGACACAGAGCGAGGAGTGCACATAGAGTCTGTTACAGTGCCTGCCATAGTTACGGCAGAAGAGCAGTCACATGCTTCTGAGGGAAAATCTGACTCTCAGCCACCCTTAATAGAGTCATTTTCTCCCCTCCCAGATCAAACACCTCTGGCTCCCTCACGGGATTCTCCACTCACAGATTTATCTGGAGAAAGTGGAGGGCAACTCGGTCAATCTATCCCTGAAGTAATTCAGACATCTATTTCACATGAAATGATAGGTTTGACTGAGGATCGGGACTCGCGAATTCCCATTGCACCACCACTGACCTCTCTTGAAGAGGCTAGGGTGATTTTAACTGCAGGTACAGAAGAACAGCAACAGGAAGACTCCTCACGAGCAATTATATTGAGAGAAACACAAGCACGTGAGGTGAGTGAACCAAACACGAGTGAAATTCAGGTGAGAGCACACACAGACACTGATACTGTAAACCTGTTAGCTCAAATTGCTGCTCTAAAAGAAGAACTTGCTAAAAGCCAAGCTGAAGCTCAAGCATTCAAAGCACAAGTGGTTGAACGGTCTTCTTCTTCCACCTCTGTCAACAATCAGCTGGCACTCATAAGGAATGATATCTCAGATCTCAAGAACACTGTCACACCAAAGCTCAAATCCATTCAGGAAACTCCAACGTTATCAGCTGATGACATTTCTGACTTCTGCTCTCTACATACAAGGATGACTTCTCTTGAAGATTTGGTTGAAATGAATCATTCACTGGATTCCTCTAGATTTCTGAAGATAGAGACAGGTATGGAACATCTGAATGAAGGGATGAAGCACCTGTACTTGAAAGGCATATGTCATAGCCTATTCGTTTATTCGAGGATTTAACTCAACTCAAATAAGAATGTAATAAGTAAATAGTGGATCTATCATCAGAGAGATCTCACAAAGTAACATCTGTCAAAGGATAAAGAAACCTGCAGACTTGAAGATTCACTGGAAGAAGTTCAAGAATTTGATCATGCCTCAGTGATATAAATCAAGATCGTGGATTTAATCAAGTGACAGAGATCTCGTCAGGGTATCATTTATTACAAGGATTTAATCAGAGTATCAAAGTCAAGACATGAAGAAACGTCACGGAAGTTAGTCACTCATGAATCAGACAGTACATCGAGTGTCAGCATTGAAGTGACGACATTGATTCATAAGTCCCAGTGATTTTCAGAAGATTGTCAGAAGAATGGATGCTGCTCAGGGTTAGTATTAATTCTCTATTAATTAATTAAGTCATATAATTTAATTAAGAGAATAAATTATATCTGCAAAGATTAATTTATTGATTAATTGAATTAAATTGATTAATTAATTTAGAATTAATATTGAGGATTTACAAGATTTTAATTGGTTTAAAATCTGCTTAAATTCAAAACAAGACAATTCATTTGAACTAGTATGACAATCGGTATGACAATTGATAGTCATACCGAAAGTCATGCTAATACATTTAATTGTCTTATTAGAATTTCTGTTTAGATTAAAATCTGTTATTAATTCAGCAAGACAATTTATTTGAACTAATATGACAATCGGTATGACAATCAATAGTCATACCGAAAGTCTTGCTAGTTCATTTTGATTGTCTTGCTAGTTGTAAATATTGTCATACCGAAAGTCTTGCTGGCCAAAGAGATTGTCATGCCAGTACATTTTTCAGTTCGGTGTTTGATAAAAGCAGCAGAAGACTTTTGTTGATCAAACAACAGAATCCAATCAAACAGAACTCACAAGAGAAAAAGGAGCAGAAAACAAAAGCACAACATTTTATTTTTCATCTGCTTTTCTTCAAGATTAAATTTCTAGATTGTAAAGTTAAATCCAATCAACTAGAAATATTTATCTTGTTCTTGTGTATCAATCTAGCGGATTAAAATCCCTAGAACTTAATCTCAAATCGCATTTAGCATTTGATCTTTTAATTACAAAAATAGAAAAAGTTCATGTCGAATTTATTCTAGATTTGTAATAATTGATTTGAGATTAATCCCTTGTACCCCAAAACCGTAGTTGTAACACCTTTCAAGTTTAATAAAAGTTTTATTTAACTTGAATTTTGTTTCACAATTTTATTCCGCATTTTATTCGATTAAACGGTATTGTTTGCATTCAACCCCCCTTCTACAAACAAATTGGGACCTAACAATTGGTATCAGAGCCTTCTGATTAACGTACAAATCTAGATCCTAGACTTTTGTGTTTCTTTCACTTCTTGAATTTTTTATTCACTCAAAAAATTCATAATGACTACACAAAAAGTTGGAACCGTTAAAATTCCACTTTTCGATAAAGAAAATTATGTTATGTGGAAGAAGAAGATGCTACTATTTTTACAGGTTGCTAATCCCAAATATTTGCTAGTGTTGAAGAAGGGTCCAAAAATTCCTATGGTTATTGAACCAGAGATAATAGAAAATGATGTGGTGATCACCAAAGCGAGAACTTATGTGAAGGATCCTGAGGACTTCTCTCCTGCTGAAATAGAAGAAGCTTCCCTGGATGCTAGCCTTCAATTAATCTTAGTAGATTCCCTTAATCCCCTGATGAATAGACATGTGATGAATTGTAAAGATTCCAAACATATCTGGGAAACTATTGAGATTATTAATGAAGGCACAGAGGAAGTTATGGAGAACAAACTAGAAATCCTAACCTCTGAGTATGAATACTTTAAATCCAATCCAGGGGAAGGAATCACTGAAGTGTTTGAGAGGTACAATGCATTGATCAACAACCTGAACATTAATGGTAAATACTATTCCATCAGGGAGGTCAACAAAAAGTTCCTTTTAACACTGCCAACTCATCTCGAACATAGAATCACTGCCATAAGAGAAGCAAGAGATCTGAGTGAGATTTCTTTGGAAAGGCTCTATGGTGTGTTAAAGACTTATGAGTTGGAGCAGATTCAGCAGAAGGAAGTTTACGGGAAAGGAAGAGTGGTCAGCACGTCTACTGCTCTAGTAGCTGATGAACAACAACAACAACCACAATATCAACAACAATCTCAACAGTCAGAAAGAATGGTACAGTCTTCCAAGGTTGAAGATAATGTGATAGTAGCAGAATTTGATTCTCCTACTACAAATCAATCAGGAGATGATTATTATTCCTTGGAAGAACTGGAGCAATTGGAGGATGAGTCAATGGCCCTGATTGTCAAGAGATTCTCAAATGTCAGATTCAAAAGGAATCCCAAGTTCAAGTACAAGTCCAACTAAACAGATTCCAGAAAGGTGGATCTTCATCCTCTAACACCAGCAGTGGTGGGTATAAAACAGGGATGGTTGATCGAAGCACCATTCGATGCTTCAACTGTAATGAGTTGGGACACTTTGCCACAGAATGCAGGAAGCCAAAACAAGCTAGGAAGAACTCTTACGATTCTAATCAGAAGAGTAAATCTGAAAGGGCTTACCTGGCAAAGGGAAGAAGCTGGGATGATACTGACAGTGAAGATGAAGAAGTTGGGAATCTTGCTCTCATGGCTAGTGATGCAAGCACCTCATCGTCAAGAAAAGAGGGCATTAAACAGGTACAACCGGTAGTGTGGATTCTTGACAGCGGATCGTCAAGACATATGACCGGAAATAGAGCCCTGCTATCAAATGTGGTTGAGAAAGCTGGCCCAGTGGTTACCTTTGGAGATAACAGCAAAGGTTTAACGGAGGGATATGGCTGTTTGCTAGCTGGAAATGTTATCATTGAAAATGTATATGTTGTGCAAGGACTTGAACACAATCTGCTTAGCATTAGTCAGTTCTGTGACAACGGCTACAATGTTTTATTCGACAAGCTGAAGTGTCAGATTCTGCACAAGAAAAGTGAAAAACCCTCCTTAATGGGAATCCGGAAAGGAAATCTGTTCGTAGCTGACGTGAACTCTGGAAGCAATCTTGAAATCAATTGTTTCTATGCAAAGGCATCGTCAGATGAGAGTTGGCTATGGCACAAGAGACTTTCTCATCTCAATTTCAAAACAATGAATTCTCTTGTCAAAAGAGAATTGGTAAGAGGTCTGCCTCAGCTGGAATTCTCTCCAGAAGGACTATGTGAGGCTTGCTAGAAAGGAAAGTCAAAGAAAGCAAGTCACAAAGGCACTGACACATCTTCAATAACTGGTGTTCTGCAATTATTGCACATGGATTTATTTGGTCCAGTTAATATCCTTTCAATGTCAAAGAAGTGTTACTGTCTTGTGATAGTTGATGACTATTCCAAGTATACGTGGGTTTTATTTCTTCACTCTAAGGATGAAACACCACAAGTTGTGATTGATCATATCAAGATGATTGAGTTAGATTCTAACGTCCCTGTTAGAGCAATAAGGTCAGATAATGGGACAGAATTCAAGAATGCACTTCTCAATGGATTCTGTACAGACAAAGGGATTACCAGACAATTTTCAGCTCCTAGGACCCCTCAGCAAAATGGAGTGGTAGAAAGGAAGAATCGTACATTGATTGAAGCTGCAAGAACGATGTTAAGTGAATCAGGTCTTCCAATGTACTTTTGGGCTGAAGCTGTCAATACTGCATGTTATACTCAGAATCGAACTCTAATCAACAAAGACTTCATGAAAACTCCTTATGAGATTTTGAATGAACAGAAACCTTCTATCAAATACTTTCATGTATTTGGTGCCAGATGCTTCGTGCTCAAGGATGGAGATGATCGTCATGGTAAGTTCGAGGCAAAGGCCTATGAGGGTATTTTTGTTGGATATGGAAGAAGATCATATAGAGTGTATATCATTGATCAACACAAAGTAACTGAAAGTGTCAATGTTACATTTGATGACACTAAACTCCCTAGTATCCAAACTGAAGATCCTTCTGAGAAACTGAAGTTTGATGATACGTCAGATTCAGAATCAGAACATGGTCAAGAACCTGAGGTTGTTGCTGGTGAAGAACCTGTTAATCATGATGATACTCAAGGTAATAGTGATGGAAACTTTGGCAACAATGAAGATACCACTGCTACTGACGGAGAATCTTCAAGTCAACATGGCAACAACTCAGGGGGAGATACTGAAGGATCATCTAGTAGGACACAACATCACAATGAATTTCAAGGCGAATCATCAAGATCAAATCTTCCAAGACAGACTGTCTGGAATAAAGCTCACCCTTTTGAGTTGATTATTGGTGATCCAGATGTTGGAGTCAGAACTAGACGTGCTACTCAAAATGAGTGTCTGTTCTCAGGATTTCTTTCTGAGATGGAACCTAAGAAGATTGAAGAAGCACTAACTGATCCAGATTGGGTGATTGCTATGCAAGATGAGCTCAATCAGTTTGAAAGTCAACAAGTCTGGAAACTGGTACCTAGGCCTGTACACAAGAAAGCTGTTGGTACTAGGTGGGTATTCAGGAATAAACTAGATGAAGATGGTGTGGTTACAAGAAACAAGGCAAGACTGGTAGCTAAAGGGTATTCTCAAGCTGAAGGCAGTGATTATGATGAAACCTATGCTCCAGTGGCTAGACTTGAGGCCATCAGGATATTTCTGGCATTCGCAGCATTTTCAAACTTTAAAGTTTATCAAATGGATGTCAAGAGTGCCTTTCTGAATGGGAAGCTGGATGAAGAGGTGTATGTAGAGCAACCTCCTGGCTTTGAAGATCCAGATCATTTGCATTTTGTCTACTTTCTTTTCAAGGCAATCTATGGTCTCAAACAGTCTCCAAGAAAATGGTATGACACTCTCTCTGAATTTCTTATTGAAAATAGCTTTGTTAGAGGTGTCATAGACAAAACTCTCTTTTCTAAAAAACATAAGAATGATACTATATTAGTCCAAGTCTATGTGGATGATATAATATTTGGGTCTACTAATGATAATCTCTGTAAGAGATTTGCTAAGTTAATGCACAGCAAGTTTGAAATGAGCATGATGGGAGAGCTGAAGTTCTTCCTTGGATTACAAGTAAATCAAAGGTTAGATGGAACATTTATTTATCAATCCAAGTATCTCAAGGAACTCCTCAAAAAGTATAATCTAGAGGACTCTGCATCAGTAAGGACTCCATCAACTACAGCTGTCAAGCTTGGACCATGTGAAAACTCCATTAAGGTAGATGTCACAAGCTACAGAGGTATGATTGGCTCGTTACTCTATCTTACTGCAAGTAGACCAGATATTATGTATGCTACATGCTTATGTGCAAGGTTCCAAGCGGATCCTAGAGATATTCATCTCATTGCTGTTAAACGAATCTTAAGATATCTTAAGGGAACACCAAATCTAGGTATTTGGTACCCTAAAGAATCTGGTTTTAACCTTGTCGGATATACAGATTCAGATTATGCAGGAAGTGTTGTTGATAGGAAAAGCACCTCAGGGAGTTGTCAATTCCTAGGTAGCAGACTAGTCTCATGGTACAGCAAGAAACAACAAACAGTTTCCAACTCAACGGCCGAGGCTGAATATATTGCTGCTGGAAGCTGCTGTGCTCAGATCTTGTGGATTAGGAACCAACTACGAGACTATGGCTCTGTATTGAACAAAATTCCTATTTTAGGTGACAATACAAGTGCAATAGCCATCACCAACAACCCTGTGCAGCACTCGAGGACAAAGCACATTAACATCAGGTATCATTTTATTAGAGAGCACGTCATGAATGGTACTGTTGAACTATTTTTTGTTCCAACAGAAGAATAAATAGCAGATATTTTCACTAAACCACTTGACGAATCCACATTTACCAGATTAGTTGGTAAATTGGGCATGTTGAATAGTTTTAGTGATTAATTTAGTTAATATCTGGGATCTGTTCTTAAATGAATTTACAAATGAATTTTTCATAAATGAAAAATTCATTTGCAAATTTATTTTATCATATTTCTTGCTTATTTCTATGTAATTTATATTATCTTATCTGTTTTTATTTTCCCTACTTGTTAATTTAAAATATCTCAGAATATTTTATTTTCTCTAAAAATATTTTTCTATGAATTTTATTTGCTAAAATTCAATAGAAATCTATTTTTAGAATAAAAATAATAAATTCTGATATATTGTCTTTGTTTCTGTAAATATTATAGGTCTGTATTTCAGTTTTACTATTTTGTAAATATTTTCTGATATTTTTACTAAGTTATATAAGTCTTTATTCCAGTACATATTTATATATGTGTGTTTCTGTGTTTAAAGCTGATATGACAATCGGCAAGACAATTGAAATTGTCTTGCTGAAAGTCATTTCAGTTTAAAGTTTGTTTATTATGTTATTCAGTACAGTTTTATACTGGCAAGACAATCGGTATGACTATCAATTGTCTTGCCAGTTATAAACCTTATATATAATTATTTTCCTTTTATTATTATACTGGTATGACAATCGGTATGACTATCAGATTGTCATACCAGTTATAATTTTAGTATTTATTCTTTTATTTGTTTTCTTTCTTTTTACCTGGTATGACAATCGGTATGACAATCCCGGATTGTCATACCAGTTATACTACTTAATCGTTTATGTGTGTTTTTATTTTCATTCAGTTTCTCTCTTTTCAAATTCCAACAGTTATCTTTTCTCTCTTCTCTCTCTTCGATCAAAATCAAACTAAACTGCCATTTGATTCTCCTTTGCTCGAGTTCTTACTCAGCATACCAATTCATCACTCTGTGATATATACATACAAGTATATACATACAGAAGTGCTGTTGGATTTTTGATAAAAGAAATCAAACTAATCAAAATCAGTTTCTGTTTTTTTTATTTTTTTTATTTATTTTGGTTATTTTTAATTTTAATTTCAATTTCTGTTTTGTGTCTTTTGGCTTTACAAAACTGCGTTTGTGAGTTAAGAATTTTAACGAGATACATTTCTGTCTAAATTTTTCGATTATAATTAATTTAATTCGAATTATTAAATTAACTTAATTAATTCGAATTTTCTTAATATTATTCTTAAAATTCAGAAAGTGTGTGTCTTATTATTATTTTAAATGGCTCTCAATTTCCAAATTGTCGCACATAATCAGGTTGGTTATTTTAATCCGGAAAAATGTGATGTTGAAAAATTTAAGCCTTGGATTAGATTTTTAAATGACCATTCGATTGTTAGCTCTGCTATAAAATCAAATGTGATTTTAAATGTCGATCTTCTTAGACTGATTTCCACAACCTCTTCTGTGGCCGATGATTCAAAATCTTTTTCATTCACCGTCGCAAACACACAGTATGTAGTTGATGAAACAGTCGTCAATCGTGCGTTAAATTTTCCACTAGACAATTTCTGTAATTTACCCTCTGAAAATGATATCACAAATTTTTTCCATGCTATTCACTATCAGGGGGTGATCAATTTAACCAAACTTTCTAAATCCAATTTGGTGTCTGAATGGGATATTTTCTTCGATACACTTTCCAAAGTGTTTGCCAACTGCACTAAATCCAATTTTCATAACATCACTTCCACTCTGCAGTATATTGGTCTTGCGGTTGTCTTCAATCAAAGGATCAATTTTGGCAAACTACTTTTTCCCATTCTCTTGAGACGTCTAACTTCTGCTTTACGTGATCATTCTACAAATCGTAGGGTATCATGTTACTATGCTCGTTTTCTCATGCTTATAGCAGATCATCTTCTCACACCTGAACACAAAGCCCTTTTTGCTAACTCTGCAGTAACCGAACCCCCTCCAGTTAGCAAAAAGATTTACACTCGCCAAGACACAACCTTCAAATTCATGCAAGTTCCAGTACTTGTATCTGCTTTCATGGCCACTTATATTCCTTTACCTATTTTCAATCTTCCCGGTCATGAACAGCAACCTCAACCTCCAGTGGTTCAAGCCACCCAGGCTCCTTCAACATCAGATGCTCTTCCATTACAGGTAGTAATTCCTCACTCTCACTCCCTTCCTACTTCTGTTGAAAGACCCCCAGTGGTTGATAGGGCTGACCATGAAGTTGTAGAACCACAGCTTCAATCCCAGGTCATAGAGCCAAACACAAAGTCACATTCTATCTCAACCTCTCCCCCACTGTCTAAAATGTTACCCAGAAGATTACTAGGAAGTAGTACATTGTTAAATATGAGTGAACCCTCAGCTCTGCCTCCTCCTAAGAAAAGAAGAACATATACTGAGGCATCTGAAAGCCCATCCTTGTCCTCCCAACAGGACATGGACTTTGAAATGGCCAATGAACAGTTACTAGAGGCATTCTCTCAACAGGATGCATCTATTGAAATTCGCCATAGGGCCATGACATCTTGTACTGAGTCAAGCACAATTCCATTACTCACAATGGAACCATACACTTCCCCAGATCATACTCAGGACACAGAACGAGGAGTGCACGTAGAGTCGGTTACAGTGCCTGCCATAGTTACGGCAGAAGAGCAGTCGCATGCTTCAGAGGGAAAATCTGACTCTCCGCCATCCTTAATAGAGTCATTTTCTCCCCTCCCAGATCAAACACCTCTGGCTCCCTCACGGGATTCTCCACTCGCAGATTTATCTGGAGAAAGTGGAGGGCAACTCGGTCAATCTATCCCTGAAGCAATTCAGACATCTATTTCACATGAAATGATAGGTTTGACTGAGGATCGGGACTCGCGAATTCCTATTGCACCACCACTGACCTCTCTTGAAGAGACTAGGGTGATTTTTACTGCAGGTACAGAAGAACAACAACAGGAAGACTCCTCACGAGCAATTATATTGAGAGAAACATAAGCACGTGAGGTGAGTGAACCAAACACGAGTGAAATTCAGGTGAGAGCACACACAGACACAGATACTCAAAACCTGTTAGCTCAAATTGCTGCTCTAAAAGAAGAACTTGCTAAAAGCCAAGCTGAAGCTCAAGCATTCAAAGCACAAGTGGTTGAACGGTCTTCTTCTTCCACCTCTGTCAACAATCAGCTGGCAATCATAAGGAATGACATCTCAGATCTCAAGACCACTGTAATACCAAAGCTCAATTCCATTCAGGACACTCCAACTTTATCAGCTGATGACATATCCAACTTCTGCTCTCTACATACAAGAATGACTTCTCTTGAAGACCTCGTTGAGATGAATCATTCACTGGACTCCTCAAGATTTCTAAAGATAGAGACGGGCATGGAACATCTCAATGAAGGGATGAAGCACCTATATTTCATGATCAAGAATTCTCATTGCCCTAATGAAGAACAAAGAACTTATTTTGAAGGACCGTCTGGTGGAGGATCAGGCTCTGGAGGTGATGGAGGTTCCAAAGGAAGGTCAGAAGAGGATCCCTCAACTAAGGGGGAGAAGAAAGGGAGTAGTGCCAAAGGGAAGGAAAAAAGATACCTCTGCTGGAGACAAAGGAAAGGCTGATGATGTCTACTACAGTGGAGAACAGGATGACTTTGATATTTTTGACATTCCCACTGAACCAGTTCAGGAAGATAAAGATGGGTTATTTGAAGCTGAAGAGGAAAGTGATTTTGGAGAATGGGAAGAAGAAGCTCAAGTGGATCTTCTGTTTGAGAAAGAATTTCAGAAGGAGCAGTCAGAGATGAAAAGAAAAGAAGCTGAACTCAAGAAGGTCTCTCAGATCATTGACATGAGGAAAGACATTCAAAGAACAGAAACTCTTCAAAAGCAACGTCTTCATGACATTAAGGCTCAAGAAAGGAGAAGAGATGTCAGACTGAAGATTGGTGAAAAATGGGATGAAGCTAGGAGAGTACTTGATATGCCTAAGCTGAGCACTAACAATGATAGGCAGTTCTTACATCTTCTTGACAAGCTGGAAATCTCAAATCCTAACAATGACATGTACATGAATGCTATCAAGACTGAAGTCTCAAGGATCACAACTGCTTTTGATAGATCCCTAAATGAGATGAGCATTTTTGTATATTGTCAGAGTGAAGGATCTTTCAAGGTGTCACTTCATCTATTTGAGAATCGGTCTTTGTCAGAGATTTGGGTTCTTTTAAACAAAGTCAAAAGAAGCTCAGAATTGAATGAAGTTCTTCGAGAAAGGCTTAAAGAGTTTGCCAGCAGGGCTAGTCCTCAAGTGGTCAACAATCCTCATCAGGTGAGATTCTTTAAGTCTGATTGTCTTCAAATCTGTCAGCTAGATGTACAATCTCTTAAAGACTACTCAGCTAAGCATCTGGTCTGGATGGAACATCATTTAAGAACTGTTGGATACTCATCCATGTTGAAGACTCAAGCTGCTGATTTGATTCAAGCTTATTGTGAAAAAAATATTAAAAGGTACAATCAGATCAAGAATAAGCTGAAGTCAATTGGAGTTCAACCAGTCAGACCAGCAAGCTTCACTTCAGAAAAGGATCGTGTCTTTGACAAGGAATTGCTTCAAGATTTAGAAGAAGGTGAAGTCAGAAGAGAAGACAACTGAAGTCAATTAGCTCAAAACTCAATGTAATATGATTAGAGCTTTATGAATCAAGATAGTCTAATGTAGTTATATGTTCAGGCTAGAGGAACATCTATCTTGTATTCACTTGTAAATTTCATTTGGAATCTGGAAAATGTTAAATATAATCCAGAACTTTTCTGCTATTTACTTTGCATTACTGTTTATATCTTTTTCTTATTTGTTAGTTGAGTTATCCTCTAGGTATTTGTTGTTATTGTCTAACAAGCAAATAGGGGGAGATTGAAAGGCATATGTCATAGCCTATTCGTTTATTCGAGGATTTAACTCAACTCAAATAAGAATGTAATAAGTAAATAGTGGATCTATCATCAGAGAGATCTCACAAAGTAACATCTGTCAAAGGATAAAGAAACCTGCAGACTTGAAGATTCACTGGAAGAAGTTCAAGAATTTGATCATGCCTCAGTGATATAAATCAAGATCGTGGATTTAATCAAGTGACAGAGATCTCGTCAGGGTATCATTTATTACAAGGATTTAATCAGAGTATCAAAGTCAAGACATGAAGAAACGTCACGGAAGTTAGTCACTCATGAACCAGACAGTACATCGAGTGTCAGCATTGAAGTGACGGAATTGATTCATAAGTCTCAGTGATTTTCAGAAGATTGTCAGAAGAATGGATGCTGCTCAGGTTTAGTATTAATTTTCTATTAATTAATTAAGTCATATAATTTAATTAAGAGAATAAATTATATCTGCAAAGATTAATTTATTGATTAATTGAATTAAATTGATTAATTAATTTAGAATTAATATTAAGGATTTACAAGATTTTAATTGATTTAAAATCTGCTTAAATTCAAAACAAGACAATTCATTTGAACTAGTATGACAATCGGTATGACAATTGATAGTCATACCGAAAGTCATGCCAATACATTTAATTGTCTTATTAGAATTTCTGTTTAGATTAAAATCTGTTATTAATTCAGCAAGACAATTTATTTGAACTAATATGACAATCGGTATGACAATCAGTAGTCATACCGAAAGTCTTGCTAGTTCATTTTGATTGTCTTGCTAGTTGTAAATATTGTCATACCGAAAGTCTTGCTGGCCAAAGAGATTGTCATTCCAGTACATTTTTCAGTTCGGTGTTTGATAAAAGCAGCAGAAGACTTTTGTTGATCAAACAACAGAATCCAATCAAACAGAACTCACAAGAGAAAAAGGAGCAGAAAACAAAAGCACAACATTTTATTTTTCATCTGCTTTTCTTCAAGATTAAATTTCTAGATTGTAAAGTTAAATCCAATCAACTAGAAATATTTATCTTGTTCTTGTGTATCAATCTAGCGGATTAAAATCCCTAGAACTTAATCTCAAATCGCATTTAGCATTTGATCTTTTAATTACAAAAATAGAAAAAGTTCATGTCGAATTTATTCTAGATTTGTAATAATTGATTTGAGATTAATCCCTTGTAACCGATACCGTAGTTGTAACACCTTTCAAGTTTAATAAAAGTTTTATTTAACTTGAATTTTGTTTCACAATTTTATTCCGCATTTTATTCGATTAAACGGTATTGTTTGCATTCAACCCCCCTTCTACAAACAAATTGGGACCTAACAGTACTACATGATCAAAAATTCTCACTGTCCCAATGAAGAACAAAGGACTTACTTTGAAGGGCCGTCTGGTGGAGGCTCAGGCTCGGGAGGTGATGGAGGTCATGGAGGATCTAAGGGAAAGTCAGTAGAGGATCCCTCAACTAAGGGGGAGAAGAAAGGGAATAGTGGAAAGGGGAAAGAAAAAGATACCTCTGCTGGGGACAAAGGAAAGGCTGATGATGTCTATTACAGTAGAGAATAGGATGACTTTGATATTTTTGACATTCCCACTGAACCAGTCTTGGAAGATAAAGATGGTTTATTTGAAGCTGAAGAGGAAAGTGATTTTGGAGAATGGGAAGAGGAAGCTACAGTGGATCCTATCTTTGAGAAAGAGTTTCAGCAGCAGCAGTCAGAGATGAAAAGAAAAGAAGCTGAACTCAAAAAGGTCTCCCAGATCATTGACATGAGGAAAGACATACAAAGAACAGAAACTCTTCAAAAGCAACGTCTTCATGACATTAAGGCTCAAGAAAGGAGAAGAGATGTCAGACTGAAGATTGGTGAAAAATGGGATGAAGCTAGGAGAGTACTTGATATGCCTCAGCTGAGCACTAACAATGATAGACAGTTCCTACATCTTCTTGACAAGCTGGAAATCTCAAATCCTAACAATGACATGTACATGAATGCTATCAAGACTGAAGTCTCAAGGATCACAGCTGCTTTTGATAGATCCCTAAATGAGATGAGCATTTTTGTATATTGTCAGAGTGAAGGATCTTTCAAGGTGTCACTTCATCTGTTTGAGAATCGTTCTTTGTCAGAGATTTGGGTTCTTCTCAACAAGGTAAAAAGAAGCTCAGAATTGAATGAAGTTCTTCGAGAAAGGCTTAAAGAGTTTGCCAGCAGGGCTAGTCCTCAAGTGGTCAACAATCCTCATCAGGTGAGATTCTTTAAGTCTGATTGTCTTCAAATCTGTCAGCTAGATGTACAATCTCTTAAAGACTACTCAGCTAAGCATCTGGTCTGGATGGAACATCATTTAAGAACTCCTGGATACTCATCCATGTTGAAGACTCAAGCTGTTGATTTGATTCAAGCTTATTGTGAAAAGAATATTAAAAGGTACAATCAGATCAAGAATAAGCTGAAGTCAGTTGGAGTTCAACCAGTCAGACCAGCAAGCTTCACTTCAGAAAAGGATCGTGTCTTTGACAAAGAGTTGCTTCAAGATTTAGAAGAAGGTGAAGTCAGAAGAGAAGACAACTGAAGTCAATTAGCTCAAAACTCAATGTAATATGATTAGAGCTTTATGAATCAAGATAGTGTAATGTAGTTATATGTTCAGGCTAGAGGAACATCTATCTTGTATTCACTTGTAAATTTCTTTGGAATCTGGAAAATGTTAAATATAATCCAGAACTTTTCTGCTATTTACTTTGCATTACTGTTTATATCTTTTTCTTATTTGTTAGTTGAGTTATCCTTTAGGTATTTGTTGTTATTGTCCAACAAGCAAATAGGGGGAGATTGAAAGGCATATGGCATAGCCTATTTGTATATTCGAGGATATAACTCAACTCAAATAAGAATGTAATAAGTAAATAGTGGATCTATCATCAGAGAGATCTCACAAAGTAACATCTGTCAAAGGGTTAAGAAACATTATTCATCTACAGACTTGAAGACTTAATTCACTGGAAGAAGCTCAAGAAATTGATCAAGCCTCAGTGATATAAATCAAGATTGTGGATTTAATCAAGTGACAGAGATCTCGTCAAGGTATCAATTAATTACAAGGATTTAATCTGAAGAAAATCAAGAGTATCAAGGTCAAGGCTTGAAGAAACGTCACGAAAGTTAGTCACTCATGAACCAGACAGTACATCGAGTGTCAACATTGAAGTGGTGGAATTGATTCATAATTGACAGTAATTTTCAGAAGATTTTCAGAAGAATGGTTGCTGCTCAAGATTAGTATTAATTCTCTATTAATTAATTAAGTCAAATAATTTAATTAAGAAAATAAATTATATCTGCAAAGATTAATTTATTGATTAATTGAATTAATTGATTAATTAATTCAGAATTAATATTAAGGATTTTCAGAATTATTATTAGATTAAAATCTATTAATAATTCAGTAAGACAATGTGATTTGAACTACTATGACAATCGGTATGACAATTGATAGTCATACTGAAAGTCTTGCTAGTTCATTCTGATTGTCTTGCTAGCTATTGGGATTGTCTTGCTAGTTCAAGAGGATAGTCTCACCGAAAGTCCTACCAGTTCAAATGGATTGTCATACCAGTTCATTTGATTGTCTTGCCGAAAGTCTTGCTGAGTAAACTGGATTGTTCTGTTTACTTAAACAACAAAAACACAGCAGAAGACATTCATGCAATAATTCAACAGAAAACACAAGTCAATAACATAGCAGAAAACAAAGGCACAACATTTTATTCTTCATCTGCTTTATTCAAGATCAAAATTCTAGATTGAAAAGTTAAATCCAATCCACTAGAATTATTTATCTTGTTCTTGTGTATCAATCTAGCAGATTAAAATCCCTAGAACTTAATCTCAAATCACATTTAGCATTTGATCTTTTAATTGCAAAAATAGAAAAAGTTCATGTCGAATTTATTCTAGATTTGTAATAATTTATTTGAGATTAATCCCTTGTAACCGATACCGTAGTTGTAACACCTTTCAAGTTTAATAAAAGTTTTATTTAACTTGAATTTTGTTTCATATTTTTATTCCGCATTTTATTTGATTAAACGGTATTGTTTGCATTCAACCCCCTTCTACAAACAAATTGGGACCTAACACTAAGTCACAAACTAGATTCTTGCTTCTTATCTGTTAGATTCTGATGTCAGTAAATCTTAAGAATGAACTAAATGCTGATAAGCCTCACTTATCCAAAAGAAAAGAAAAGAAAATAAAAGTCAGGTACTCCTTTGAGATCTAGAGTAAATATGTGGAAGGGAAGACCCAAGTGCATTGCTGGTATTAAGTAATATGCATTAGAAAAGCAAATAAATTTTCTTGGTGACTTTTCACATTCTCTGATTACTGGAGAAATACTCTGACAACAGCATAAATTCTGATAAGCAGTCGTGACTCACTTACACTGAGAAGTCACTGTAAAAAGGAATTTCAAAAGATGCATAAAATGAGCACAAACAATTGAGGTGGATTCATGCATAAATTTGTTCTATAGTAGACTTCATGATCGATGACAGATTTTAAGCACTTTTCTTAGTTATACCTTATTTCTAAGATGTACTGAAGTTTATCAGACTTTAATCTTTATCTGATATTTTGCTGAATGCACACACTTTCACTCCATATGAATGATGAAAATTACTGTGGTGATTAAGTTATTTTTGACAAGCAATTAAGTGTCATTTGCATAAATTCCGAGGACAAGTTCTGATGGAAGTTCTGATGTTTAAACTCTGAAGAAAATAAGTCAGTATTTGTATGAAGAATCACAGAAAAAGATATTCACTTTTTGAGTTCAGAAGCCATATTCTGATGACTGTTAAAATCTGATATAAGTTAAGTTCTGATATTAAATCCTGATGGAATCCTTGATGCTTACGTGGCATTATTCTTTACTTGACTTATTTGTGGTAAAAACTAAAACAGTCATATTTAAATCAGAATATATTTGGGTAAGGAAATAAAAATAGTCATAATCATTAAAGGTTAGTGGTAAACGTGTCTGTCTTGAAAAACTGCATGTGCACAATAATTATTATTTATTTCTCGTTCCCATTAACTCCTGTTTTAACTTTTTACTGACTGTTATTATTACACATCGGTCTAGGGAGTCGAGGCATTATTATTTTTCCTCTTAATCGTTAAACAGTCCTCGCGTCCCTTGGTATCCCATTAACTATCTTGTAATTTTTGCATGAAATCTATAAATTTCATGAAATGTACTCATTTGATATATTAATGAAATTTCCTTTAATTGCAAGATTTAGTCTCTGTTTCTCTCATATTATGTGACTGTGAATGTTCTAATTGTAATTTATTAATCTTTACTTCATCTATTTGAACTTTATCCTTTGATGAATGTTTTGATTACAATTATGGTCAATAATAAATTATGTTGATTTGAGGAAACAGTTGAAGCACAGGTTCATGCATGAGAACCTGTGATAATTGAAGCTGAGAACTTTACTTCTTAGACGGGAAACAATAACTCAAAGTTCTAATACTTTGAAAAGAAAGAAATCTGTAAGTTCTGTTACTATTGAAGCAACTCCTTCATTGGCAAGGAGATTGAAGAAAATGAAGGATAGGAGTTATTTGGCTAAGACTCCATCAGAAGATACTGAAGAAGCTGAGGAAGGGGATCAGGAATCTCTGATCTCATAAGAACCAATTATCATTGAAGCCCTTCCAGCTCAAGCCAAAGAAACTGCTACTGATACAGTTTTAACCCCTCCCGTCTCACCTATTAAAGCTACAGATGATACTAAAGAACAAACTGAAAATTCTGAAATAGATATTCATCATTTGAATATACCGAATGTTCTTTATCTGGAAGCTCCATCTACAGATGCTCAGCAATCTCCAACTCATTTTTCAATTTTAAATGCTGAGATACCATCTACATCAACCACACCAGCTCTGGAGATAAATTCTGATCTTCAGAATTTAAATGAAGTTGTTCCTGAATCTCCAGTTGCTTCACACACCGTTGTCTTGTCAGAACATAATGAGTCTTTCTCAAGTTCTGAAGACAGTGTTTCTGCTGAGACTCCAGTTCCCATACTAGGAAAGGAAGAATTGGTGAATAAATTTGTTGAAAAGGAAGCACCTATTCCTTGGGAGGATAATCACAGAGGTGTGGAGTGGACCAAGAAGTGGAATGACACTGATTTCATTCCAAGTTCTAACATTCTGATAGAGCATATTGCTAAAGCTGATGAGTTGCTCACAAATGCTGATTTAAAGACACAACTCAAGATCACTGCTCTATCTACCAAACATCTTCAAGGTCTACATTCTTCTACTCATGAAAATGTTGATACACTAAAGGAACATGCTGATAAGCTAGATCTACAGCTTAAGCTTGACAAGAATAGATATATCAGACCTACTCTTGAGAAAATTGAAGCCATTGAGAAGATTCAAGAGAAGCAACAGGCCCAAATTGATGAGGTCCTTGCTAACCAAGTTTCTCAAAAAGCTCAATTGGAAGAAATCCAATCTTCAGTTGAACTTCTTCTTTCTCTCTTACTTCCTGATGATGCCAAAAAAGGGGAGAAGGTAGTTAAGTCCAAATGCTCACCTACTGAAATACTGAAGAAAAAGGATGATAAAAGTGATGACCAAGGAAACTCTGATAAAAGTAGAGGTCAAGGAAAAGTTCAAGGAAAATCTTCTACACATAACAAGTCAAGTTCTGATACCGTGAATGCTAAAAGTCTAAAGTCAAGTTCTGATAAACAAAGTCTGATGTCAAGTTCTGATATTCTGATTCAGTCAGGATCTAAAGACTCTCAGAAGTTTTTACAAACTCTGAAGCTAAAGGGGAAGCATACTACTATTTATTACAAAAATCCTAAAATCTAGACACTTGATGAGGAGATAGCCAGAAGATTATTTCTAAAACAAAATCCAGGAATGGATTTGGAAACTCTCAAGGATGAAGAAGCTAGATTTGCTGCTGAGAAGACAAATCTTAAGTCTAAAGCTTCTGATGCAAAGAAACCTCCAAGGCCTAAGGAAAAAAGGCATTGTGATCAGGGAAAAGTCAAATTCTGAGACTTCAAAGTCCAAGACTAGATCACAAACTGAGATTGATCCTAAGTCAAAAGGAAAAGAAAGGTTGGTGAACCTTTAAAGATTGAGAAAAAGATAAGTTCTTCCATTCCAGTCTATCAAACTACAATACATAATGATGATTTGATAGAAGATGAAACTGTTCAAATTCTGAAGAGAAGAAAGATAATTGAAGAATCTAAAACAACCTATGACACTGCTCAACTTGTTCAGAATAAAGAACAGCAAGTTACAGAAGAAACAACAAATTCTAATCAAGTTAATTTGGAAAAGATGACAATTGCTGATAAGAAGAAACTGTTATGGAAAAAAGCTACTCCAGTTGAACCAAAATCCAATCTTATGATGAATCAACACACAACATTTGGGTTGAGATCTAAGTAACCTAGAGATAAAGCTGGATTAGGTTCCGATGAAGAGAAGATACAAACAGGAGTAGAAGTTACTCTAAGAGATTCTTTCATGTTGACAGACAAACCATATGAACAAATCAAACAAAAGTACCTTGACAAAGTGTTGTCTGCTCAAATTGTGATAGATGCTTATGATAAGGAAAATCTAAAGGAGAAATTGATTTTATTTCTCTATGATGCTGATACTGATGTGCTAAAGAAGTCTGTCAGAGAACTTTAACATATTCACTATCTTCTGGAAGTAAAATCTGATGTTACAAGAAGATGGTCATAATACATTCTGAAGGCTATAAGAGATCTATTTAGAATCTCTGGTACAAAGACTTCTCAGTATATACCAATGATTACTGAAGATGATGGAAGAGAAATTCCTATGCTGAAGAATTCTGCTAAGGTGGAAGTTATTCTGAAAGGAAGATGCTTATGTTATAATGAAAACTCTTCACAACCTAGAGTTATCAGACTTGGTGATGGACTTGAAAGAACATCAATTCAAGCTCTCAGAACAACCATTTATCAAATTGGTGATAGTAAAGAGGAAGAACTGATGTAGGTCAAAGCACAGTTAGTTAAAATTCTGAGGAAAGCTGAAGACAAGCTGGTAAGAGATTTTGTTAAGAATCATTATGGATTCAGATTGATCCAGTGAAGTTGGTAAAGCTACAAGGACTGTAAGTTGTAGTTAATAGTCTTATTAAACTCTTATTGCATTTGAACTTAAATGTTTTTGACATCATCAAATCTATTAACTTGTATATTTTTGCACAATTTACAAGTTGGGGGAGATTGTTAGATATATTTGAGATGTCATGTCTAATATGTTTCATGTTTAGTTTTCAGATCTTAACAAACAGGAAATATCAGTACTTACTAGAATCAGTACTTACTGGAAGTCAGAACTTAAGGATATCAGGACTTAGATTATCAGAAGATAAATATCAGAAGATAGATATCAGAACTTAAGTACGGGAGGACTAACAGTTAAGGAAGGAAGCTGATTTATAGGAAAGAAGATCGAGACTAATACAAAAAGAAGATATGCATGGAAAGAGTTAGAGGACTTAAATAATTGTATAAGATATCTGATTGATATATTTTAGGAGATAGAATTATATTCCATATCAATTAGAAGTTATCTTGTAACTGTGTACTATATAAACACAGACATAGGTTTACACTATATGTGTTATCATTATCGATAAGATCATACATTGTAACCTAGCAGCTCTCGTGATATTTGTTCATCACTGAGAGAGAACAGTTCCATTGTAACAGAGTTTATTATATCGAATATATCTGTTTACTGTTACTTGTGTTCGAAATCGATTTGATTGTATTCTACACTGTATTCAACCCCCTTCTACAGTGTTGTGTGACCTAAATAAGTTGAAAAGATGAAATTACAAGATACTCCAATATACTTATATCTTTTTCGAATACTACTTGAACTACCACCGTTCAAGGTATAAATAGTTCATCCAACAGATGAAGTTACAAGACAAAACTTGTATTAAATCAATCTTTGAAATATCATCAAAATGAAATGAAGTTACGATATACTTCATTTGATGAAAACATCATTTTGAAAACTCAACCCTGCCAACACTCAACAATCGCCCAACCGTAGCCTTTCTATCGCAGTGCTCTTGGTAGTGTTGCAAAAATATCCAACTGGATGATGAACTCATTACGGGAGTTTGCCACGCCAGGATGACCACTCACAATGATCAGTCGCAGTAGTGCAACCCCATAATTTTCTACATGTAGAGGAGAACAGTCGGATTTACTTGTCGATCGAACGCTGGACTCCTAAGGAATGGACCGTCTTAGAGGAACTTCCAGGCCATTTGGGCCAATATAATAAGGTTGGGCCGGCGCCACTCGACCACTTACACCACTCCTAGTTCAGACGGAATCCATGACTCTGAAACGTAAAGCTCGTTCCCCCTTTCCCCAAGTAGACACTTGTTGATGCGGCTCCACCAAGAAGCCGTATCTAGTTGGAAAGGAAAACTCACTGATATTTCCCAGGCGATGCCTGTTAATGGATTAAACTCATTCCAAGAATTTTACTTCCCGAGTGTTGGGTAATTAATCAAAAACTCTTTTATCAATCAGCAACCTCGTTGCGAATATAAAAACATATCATGGAGCCGGATCCCTCAGATTTTTTAGCGAGTATTCAAGTCCCCTTCAAAAGGAAGATCTTAAATTTGAAAACAAGTTTTGGGATCCGTTTTAACCTTTAAAATCATTTTGAAGACTCAAAAATATTTTTGAAAGCATATGGAATAAGGATGATTTAATAGAATAAATCAATTCCAAGATAATCAAAGAATATTTAAATATTATGCTATAAATAATATTTCAATAACGAATAGCTTTTACCAAAGCAAATGAAGTAAAAGTTTTGAAAATAACTTTATGATAATATTTAAGGTAACAATGATTGAGGATATCAATCATTTCTCGAATACTTGGCGAATAACGAAACATTATTCTTTAAGAAAATAAAGAATATTATTTAATAAAATAAGGGGAGTCATAAGTCCTCGAATGAATATTCAAACTAATATTCATTAAATAAAATAAGCGGAGTCATAAGTCCTCGAATGAATATTCAGACTAATATTCATTAAATATAATAAGCAGAGTCATAAGTCCTCGAATGAATATTCAGACTAATATTCATTTAATAAAATAAGCGGAATCATAAGTCCTCGAATGAATATTCAGACTAATATTCATTTATTAATAGAAATAAAATAAGTTTCATAAGTAGAAACTCTATTCAAATAATTAAACTAGTCTTTAATCGTAATAGGAATCTTAAATGAATATTCAAAAAATAATATTCACTTATAATATAAAACTATCGAATAAACATTATTCGATTAATAGTTTTGAAAACTATTTATATATATATAATATACTCGGGAACATCGCCTCCCGGTTTAGAAAAATATTCATCTTTGGGTCCCCTATACTAAGGGTATACGCAAGTACTGCTTATCTCTAACATAGGTATTATGCAGTTTATAATCAATTGAATCAACAATGAGATATCAAGATTACGAAACAGGCATGGATATATAAATATATGTATATATATATCATATCAATGTGCTCCAATATATCGCAAGACTTGCTAATAACAACCATGCACTAATCACAAGATAATGCATATACAAATATATACATCACAACAACAGTATAACGGGTAGAAAACTTGCCTGAGCGTTCCGGGGTAGACTTAAGCCTAGACTGGGTCTGGTAACCTATAAACAACAACATAAGCCGGAATTAGACCACGGTCACTTAAAAAACTAGTAAAAACTCACTCATACCCTAATGGTCGCTTATGGTCGCTTATACGCTTGACGATTTGCATTAATCGCTCGCGTACCCTTGGCTCCACTAATTTTAATAAATTAACCATTATGAATTTTAAGGTGACTCTTTCGCGAATACTCTACCAACTGACCAATTAATCTTACATAATTGTTTCGTAGTCCAATTAGTCTTTTAAGAGCCTTAAACAAGGTTTCAAAGTTAAGCGAGGGGTAATGGTTCGCTTGCGAAACGCCGTTACTTAAAACGGTCGTTTCTCCTAAACCGTACATCGGATCTAAGTGAACCACATACCAAAACGAATCTTACAACACGATCCAGCTAAAAATGGCAAAGTTACAGATTGGTCAGTGAGCCTTCTATCCCGAACACTAAGTATAAGCAGTTGAATGAAAACGGACATTACGACGACTATGTTTACGTGATTACCAATAGTTATACTACTCCAATTCCTTACCAATTCACTACAACCACCCAACCATCAACAATACATCAAACACAAGTTAGATCAAGGCAAAGTCAGTCCCTAATCCCAAGTTTTCCAACTTATTCAACCACAAACAAGAGCTATGAACTAATCAAGATTCAATTACTAAAACACTTCCAATTCAAACCAAACTACTAGTAATCACAATCCACGCTTCTCCTTTCACAAAACTAATCATTAAACTTACTAAAAAATAGAGAAAAGGCTAGGGTTTGAAGTTTATACCTTCCTTGGTGGGTGTTTAGTTGCTAGGAAGCCTTATGGAGCCTTGATCTAACCTCCTACAAGCTTGATCTTTTCAAAGAAATCAAGAACACAAAATTAATTTCAAGAAAGTACTATTCACCATCTCCTTCCTTGATTTTTTGGAAGAGATTTACAAAGAATTAGAAGCTTAAACTCCTAGGATATACTCATCTAATCATAGGGAAGCTTACATAATTACCTTGGATTTGTTTATAAAGTGGAGCTTGGAATTGCAAAATCTCTTCCTTGAAGAACAAAAGGGGCCGAGAGCTTTTGGAGGGAGAAGGAAGTGAAAATGCTTCTTTGATGCTTGATTGGTTGAATTGTGTGTTGTTTTATTTGCTTGATTAATTAGAATTTACCATGGTAAAAAAAATGCTTGGCTAATAATCAACCAACTAAAAATATCTATAAGTCATGCTTATATCATCTTGATTATGTCATCTTTTAACACATGTCTCCTCCTTGTGGTGTGATGACATCATCATCCACTAACCTCTTTGATTAAATCTTAATTACTTGGCTAATGACCGCTTATCTGTTATACGGTTCGCTTAACTTTCGTTCTCGTTCGTCGTTTCAGGGATCATATCCGGGATCTTATTACTTGGGTTCCCCTAAACCTTTATCAATATTTTATATTCCTTTTATGATCCTCTATTCTAATCCTTGAATTTAAATCCTTTTAATCATGTTACCTTATACTCAATGCTTTCGGTGTCTGGTGGATTTTCGGGAAAAATCAAAGTGTTCGAATTTGGATTCTGACGATCTTTACATACACTCATTTACTTTATGGAATATTAATACAATCTCAAAATTTCCATAACAGTACTCCTATATAGTGTGGTCTGATAATTTTCCTTAATCAGCATAGTTAGCAAAAGTTACTACTCATCAGAGTTTCAAAAATTTCCAAAAATTGGGGTTATTACAGTTGGGCTGGGCATTTAACCGGTGATAACCGGTTGAAATTCTTGTTTTACCGGCCCATTGACCGGATAACAGGGGCTATATAAGGGGGAAGAGTGAAGTGAGATTTCACAACTCACTTTCTCATTTCTCACTTCAAAAACTCTCCTCCTCTCTCTCAACCTCCAAAATTTTCTGGTAGAAATCAGCCTTTTCCGGCCACCTTCTTCCTCCTTCCTCCGCCTCAAGCTTTACTCCAACCTCCATTATTGGTTGACAAAGGTTCAGAAAGGGCAGCGAAGATTGCTTCAGCATCTAAGAGAGGTAATGACATCGAAATTCGCTCTTCTTATATGTCTTTGATAGATATGATTAATACTAGGGGAGACGAATATCCATCTGAAGCTCATTTAGACTCCTTTGATTATTGTAATAAGTGGTATAATGTAGATGCTACCAACAAACTTAACGTAACCTTTAATGTTCACCCTCCCCTAAGGATAGTTCCTGCTAAAGGTGGTGATCGTACATGCCACTGGGAGCCTGGCACTTTATTTGTTTATTCTAATGCCCTTACCGCGGGGCTAAGGTTTCTTTTTCATCAGTTCATTCCTAGATTATTAGCTGATTTGCAAATCAATCCTTGCCAACTTCCCCAAAATGCCTAGAGAAATATCCTTTATTTCATGGTTTTATGTCTTAGGAGTGGTTTTCTATTTCCGTAGTTGTGTTTAGAAAAAAATTTCAATGTTATAGTAGTGCCCAACCCGGTTGGGTTTATATTAAACAACGACCCAAGTCTCCACAAATCTTCAATAGCGCTTCAATCCCTGATAAAAACTAGCATTGGAGGGATAGTGTTTTTGGGCTCAGATGGGAGAATGGTGACTGGGGAACACTCTTTAGATCCACCTTCGGGAAGGTCACTGATGGCGGCCCTAAAACCATCCACCTGTCTCCCGAGGAAACTATCATATATAATGAGCTTATAAAGGATAATGGCCAGACTCCCGACTGGACTTTGTTAGAGGAATTTTCTTTGATTCAAGTGGGAGTTTCCTCAGTCTCTACGCATGGTACTTCTTTTCTTCCCTTTCCATTTTTATTTTCTTTCATGAATTATTAACACCACTTATTTTTGTCTTTCCCTGGTTTTTGCAGCCGCCATGGAAATCAACAATGAGAACTTCCCTGTTGTTGAGGAAACAACAAGAATGAAAAAGGCCCGGCTTGCGGGGTTGGATCCCCGTGGTAAGCCAATGGAGCCTAGCTTTCTGAAGAAGCATAAAGAGCCCATGGTAGAGTCCTCTTTCGGGGGGACTGAACCCCAACTGCTCCTGCTTCTATAGCTACTGGTGCTTTCCAGCCTCTTTGGGGATTCCGTTGAGGGGATACCGTGGTTGGTTCCACGAAGCACGCATGGGATTGGTCCTATCACTCTGTGACCCCTAAGGACTTCACTGATATTGTGGCCGGTCCATACTTGGAGAGGATAAAGCTTATGGGTGCCCAATCTTTAGCCTCTGTAAGGGTCTTTCCCTTTTAACCCTTTTTTATATATACTTGCAACATTCTTTTGCCTTACACCCTTTGCTTATCATTTTGTTTTAAAGCGGCTGTGAGGCAAGCCGAGTCCTGGAAGAAAGCCTCGGATAACGCGGATAACGCCCACAGGAGGCAACAGAGGAAGTATGCAGCGCTGGAGAAGAAGATGAAGCACAAGGAGGAGGAACTAGGGGAGGCTAATGCTGAGCTAGTTACTCTGAAGTCTGAGAAGGACAGAATCATTGATGCTTATCGGGACACAAATGAGTTTTCTCAATCCATGAGGGTTAGGGACAACACGGTGTTCCCTGGATTTTTCATGACTGGGTGGGACAAGGCCCCCGGGACCGTGAACGAGGTTTGTCCCGAAATTAACCCGGCGGACTACATGTGATGAGACCTTACTACAGAGGTTCCGTACCCGTGTAATTATCTCAGATGATGTTCCTCATGATCAGCTTTTCCCCCTCCAGAGTCGTCTTCCAGGCCTGCTGCAATGGATCTTAGCTCTTCTTCTTCCGAGACTGGCACTGCTGAGATATCGAGTGAGAGCGGAGGGGATGACGACATGGATGCCGATGACACCTCTGCTCCTTAGAGTTTTTATTGGCCCTGCATGGCTTTGTTATTTATGTTCAGAACTTGTAACGGTCTCTTTATTTATCGAACTCTATATTTTTATATCCGAATTTATGCACTTAGTTTTATTTATTATAATTTTGTGTGTTGTATGAACTTAATGCCATATATCGGAAACTTCATGAATTTCATAAACTCTTGAGATTCATCCCTTATATAAGTCTTGGTAAAACCAAAACATAAAATAATAGCCTTGTAACACTAAAACATTAAATCCTAAGCGAGCAAAGCTTCAAGGTGCTTTTTAACCTATTTTCCAAGTGATGATCTTGCTCATCACGCTTATACGTAGTAGACTTTCAGGTTCTGCGCGTGCCAAGTTCTTGGGACTTCAAAATCGTCCATAGTTTCCAGCTTGTAGGATCCTCTTCCTTGAATATTTTTGATCTTATATGGTCCTTCCTAATTTGGGGTGAGCTTTCCCTTCTTCCCTACACTAGAAGCTTCCACCTTCCTTAGAACCAAGTCACCTTGCTTGAAGACCCTTTCTTTCACCCTTAAGTTGTAGTAGAAAGAAGCCTTTTTCTAATATTCCAATATCTTGGCATGTACCTCATCTCGTACATCATCAATTAGATCCAGGGCTAGTCTTTGCCCTTCCTCTTTTTCTTCATCATTGTCTTCTTGGATTATGGGAGACGAGTGCGACAATTCCACAGGAACAACTGCCTCTGCTCCATATGCCAACATAAAGGGTGTCGCTCCGGTAGTGACTCTACAAGTAGTCCGAACAACTGCCTCTGCTCCATATGCCAACATAAAGGGTGTCGCTCCGGTAGTGACTCTACAAGTAGTCCGATAAGCCCAAAGTATTGGGAGAATTTCATCGACCCAATTATTCCTGGATTTTTCAATCTTCTTCTTCATCCCATCTAGAATTATACGATTTGCCACTTCCGCTTTCCCGTTGGCTTACGGATGAGCTTCGAAGGTAAACCACAACTCGATCTCATTCTCCTCGTAATACTTCCTGAACTCTTCTTTGTTGAACTGTGTTCCATTATCGGTGACTAGGATCCGGTGTTGTGCAAGACATGCCTGTACCTTAACAAGACTAAGTGAAATTGACAACCTTAAGTAAGTTGTATTGTAATCTTACTTTGTATTTTGTATTTGTAACATTTAAAGTCTGTAAAAATGACAATGAGCAGACTATAGTCTTTTTCTTTTAAACAGTATCAAGCCTAAGAATTTTATCTGGAAGAAGATCAAGAAGATCATGCCTCAGAAGAATTATGAAGAAGCTTGGAGTTGAATAAATCTGTTTTGGGAAAAATGTTCTAAGTCAAGATCTCTACAAGTCACATATTTAGTGTTATCGAGAAGTCATTCGAGAACTCCAGAATGACTTATAAAAACTCAGAAAAGCTACTAGAGAAGTCAGAGATATCAACAAGCCAAATTGAAGACATGAAGATTTGAGATATCGAGAAGTCATTTTTTCACTAGAGAACTAAGAGTTATCGATAAGCCAAAATTCATTAGAGAACTCTGAGTTATCGATAAGCCAAAATTCACAAGAGAATTATGAGTTATCGACAAGTCAAATTTGCTAAAGAACTCTGAGTTGTCGACAAGTCAATAAGCCACTAGAGAACTCAGAGATATCGATAAGTCAAAGTGAAGATATGAAGACTAGAGATCTTGACAAGCCAAATTTTCTTATAGAGAACTCAGAGTCCTCTACAACTCAAATTAACTATGGAGTATTAGAGATCTGGATAAGCCAATATACTTATCGAGATGTCAAGTTCTCTATAGACAAAACTAGAGATCTCAGCGTAAAATCTCAAAGTACAAATTTACAGACCAGTTCAATATCCAAGATTTACAATCAACAAACAATCTAACCAGCTGGATTGACAAGTCTACAAAAAGCAGCTTGAAGAGTTTTCAAGATCAAGGGTGAAGATTAACTTACAAAGAAAGATCAAAGTTAACATAGTATGCAAAGATATGCTAAGCCAGAAATGGAAGATATACTTTTCCTAAAATGGAAATGACAAGTGATAGTTTACTAAAGTTAATAGCATGTCTTATTATACACTGTGTAAACCAGCAGTTAACTAAATTATAAAATTAACACTGGTCCTTTGTTATATGTAACAATTTAGATCAGGAACTCTTGTATTCTCTCAAGAAAGAAGCTAAGCTCTTTATCAACAAAGAGCCTAGAAATTTTGTAGAAAAACATTCTTAATTTTAATATAAAATTAAGTGAGTTTTGAAATATCTGTGTTCTTTATTATTGCATGTTTAATTTCTGCATGAACTTATTTCACTACAAGATTTGATTTACTTTGTTCACAACCAAAATAGTTCAAAAAAGCATTAAAACACAAAAACACATTCAATCCCCCCCTCTGTGTGTAATTTATTACCTAACAAGTGGTATCAGAGCAAAATCTGAAAGTAAACAGATTCAAGATCTTGGAAGAATGAATACAAAGAAGATCAGTAGCATCAAAATTCCTACATTTGACAAAACTAACTACACTCTTTGGAAAAAGAAAATGTTGTTGTTTATCAGGATGGCCAATCCACTATATATTCCGATTCTAAAAAATGGGCCCTTCACTCCTATGGTTAGAGTTGAGGAATCTACAGATGGTGATATGGTTATTCCAGCTCATTATGCTCCAAACGACCCTTCTGAGTACTCTGAGCCCCCTGAGAAAGAAAAAGTCTCCCTGGATAGTGGCTTGCAGCTGATATTGATAAAGTCACTTGATAATGTAATGTACAACAACATTGTCAACTGTGACACTGCCAAACAGATCTGGGAAAAGATTAAAATAGGGAACTGAGGAAGTTAGATCTAATCAAAGAAGGATACTGATTTCACAATATGAGGGTTTCATGGCCAAACCAAAAGAGAGTATCACTGATGTGTTTGAAAGGTTCAATAAGCTGATAAATGACTTGCAGCTCCATGAAAAATATTATAAAGCTGAAGAAGTGAATCTGAAATTTTTGCTTACACTTCCTGACCATTTGGAATAGAAAATTTCTGAATCAGAGAAGGGAGAGATCTAAGCAGGACAACACTGGAAGTTCTTTATGAAATCTTAAAAAAAATATGAATTGGAAATGATTCAAAGAAAATCATTAAGAGCTGGTCAAGGGCATGTTTTAGATGGTTCAAGTGCTTTATTTGTCAATGAAAACCAGACCTCTAATGATGAGCCAAGATCCCAAACTCCAGTTGCCTCAACATGTGAGCAAAGAATAAATGATTCACAAGAACAAGTCATACTGGAACTAGACGGAGATGAGTTTTACACCCTTGATGAACTTGATGAGCTAGATCAGTCAATGGCCTATTTAGCAAGAAAATTCTCTAACATTAGAGTAAAGGAGCCAAGATACTTCAAGGGTAAAGGATAGTCTTTCAACAAAGACAACAGCTGGAAAGGAAAAGGGAAGTACACATCTGATAGCAAAAATGGTTAAAAAACCGGATCTGTTGACATATCAAAGATAAGGTGCTACAATTGTGATGAACTAGGCCATTTTTCTACGGAATGCAGGAAACCCAAGAAAGAAAAGAAAGACAAAGCTTATCTTGAACTGGAAGCAAAGTATGAAGCTCTTCTGAAGAAATAGCAAAGCAAAGCTTATATTACAGAGGGAAAAAGTTGGGATGATTCTGATAATGATAAAGATGAGGAAGTTGGAAATTATGCTTTAATGGCCTGAGCAAGGAGAATCATCCTCATCAAAATCACAGGTACCAACTATCACCACCATTGATTAAATGTGAGTCAATATAAGGAAACTGTAGAGAAGATGAGCACACAAATGTTTCACATTCATACAAGTATGATTGCTGCTAATGAAGAAGTTAGCAGACTAACAAAGATAAATGAGAAGCTTAAAAGTGAAAAAAAGGAAGCTGAATTGTTGTTGGTGGAGCTTGAAACTGTAAGACAAGAAAATGCATATCTGAAAAACAAGCTCAAGTGTGCAAGTGAAATTGAAGCAGTGCTAAGTGAGAAGCTGGAAAAGAATGAAGTTAAATTGAAGTCCTTCAAGAATGCATCTGAGTTAGTTGGAGAGTACCATGAGAAAAATAAACCATGTGCAAACATTGCTATTGGTCTTGACTATGATGCCTTGAACAACAAGAAGAAAGATATAGGTTACAAAGGAAAAACAATAGAAAATGAAAATGTTCAGCAATGCTGAAAAAGGTTGTCTCACCTATGTTCAAGGCATGTGAAGTTAACTTCAGTGAAAAAGAGTTGATTATCAAGCAATAAATTGCTGATAAGATAAAGTAAAGAAAAATGCAGAAGCAACTCAATCTTTCAAAGCTGAAGAGAAGCTCATGGACAAACAAAGTTCCAAGGCACCTGTCAAAGAAACCAAGATTGAAGATGCAAGAAAGAAGAAGAAAAATAAAAATGGGAAAATTGGGAAACATAAAAGCAACAACTTTTCTTATGTTGAAGATGCTCAAAGAAAGAAATGTTAAAAATGTGGCTCTGTGAATTATCTACTCACCTTTGTAAAAAGGCTGTTAGCAAGCCAGTTGAAGGAGTCTGCAATACAATGAAGCAAATGCAAATGATCCCTACTCATTCTGTGACAAGTTTGATTGCATCCCTTGCAATTTAAAAGTGATGAAGAGTTGCCACAAACTGAGAGTAGACCTTAAAGAAACAAAAATTGGGTCTACATCAGATAGGGAAAATGCACAACAGTCATTGAATTCTATTTTATCTGAAACAACTCATTCTACTTCTGTTAAATCAGTTAACAAGAAGAAAGTTCCCAACACTGCTTGGGTTGCTAAACACACTTAAAACTCAAAGTGTGCAGGGCAAAATGAAGAAGGTCATATGGATCATAGATAGTGGATGTTCCAAACATATGACTGTTGTGTATATGTTGTGTACTTGATGACTTCATGAACAAAACACCTTGGTAGATTTTACTTAGTGAAAATATAGCACTCGACGGATAAGGATTATAGTCCCGATGGATAACTCACTTTAGTCCCGACGGATGATGACTTATTATCCATCGAGTGAGTAGCTTATGTAACAATAAGTCTGTAGCACATTTCTGCATACACATTGTTTAGAATCTGTAGTAGTACTTAAGTCATGTTGACTGTAACTAGATATGTAGAATATGTTGATTAATTGTACATAGATGATGTCTTGTAATTCTGTATAAATGAAATGAAGTCAAGTGCCTGATTGCTACCCGACGGATAAACAACAATGAATTCGACGGGTGATCAATAACTCGACGGATGATCATAAACCCGACGGATAAAGAATTCAAATATCTGTTGACAGTGACAACACAGTCACATGCGTCGAGTGTATGCAAATGGAATGTGGTAGCCTATTCAACTGGGTTTTCGAGAACAAAGAAGCATTGCCATTTCCATGCTATTATGAAGATATTCAAAGATGCTGGATGGAGTAATGAAGTAGCATTGTATTAGACTTGATAGTTTTTGTTTTATTATCCTGTCTTATTACTTTGTAATCTTGGTGATATATAAACCAAGAAGCAGCAATAGAATAGTAACTAAGAAACTAAGCAACCAAGAGAGAAACATTTGTAAGCTATATTCTTAGCATTTCTCTCATTCTTAGTTGTTATCATTTTGTAAGCAGCTGTGAGCTCTTTGCACACAGAGTTCTCTCGATATATATTATATATCTCTGGTGGAATTATTCAAATCCACCAGAAAGTTTTTAAAGACTCTTGTTTTTAATTACTTGTGTTTTGATTCATTTCAAGTAACTATTCCGCATTCTGGCTAATCAATTCACACTTATATATATATTTGAGTTAGAACATTTTTATTCAAGAAATAGTTTCAATAATTCCATTCAACCGCCCTTCTGTAATTCTTGTTACATTGTTAAGGGACTAACAATTGGTATCAGAGCAAGCTCTTGAAGAACAAAGAGTTTAAAGATCAAAACAATACAGCAAGATGACAAGAAGGATGTTGGAGTCAAGATTCCTTTTCTGGATAAAGGTAATTACCATCATTGGAAGGTAAAGATGCATCTTCATTTGCTTTCTCAAGATGAGGCCTATGTGGACTGCATAGAAAGAGGCCCTCATGTTCCAATGAGAGCTGCAACCGGAAATGAGCCATCTGTCCCCAAGCCAAGGCATGAGTGGTCTGATCCTGATATTGAACAAGTCAAGAAGGATAAAAAAGCCATGAATATCCTGTTTAATGGAGTTGATGGTGATATGTTTGACAACATTATCAACTGCAAAACTGCCAATGATGTTTGGGATACAATACAGATCATCTGTGATGGAACTGAGCAAGTTAGAGAAAATAAGTTGCAGCTACTGATTCAGCAATATGTGCATTTTCATAATGAAGAAAGTGAGTCTATCACTGACATTTTTAGTAGGTTTCAAAAAATGCTAAATGCTTTAAAGTTGCATGGAAGGGTCTATCAGACAAAAGACTCCAATGTGAAATTCCTTAGATCTCTTCCAAAGGAATGGAAACCAATGACAGTCTCATTGAAAAACTCACAAGATTACAAGGAGTTTACTTTGGAGAGACTGTATGGCATCCTGAAAACTTATGAGCTTGAAATAGAGCAAGATGAGAGGATGGAGAGAGGAAAGAAGAAAGGAGGGTCCATTGCACTAGTTGCTGAGTTAGAGAAAGAGAAGGAGATGAAGATGGAAGCTGTTGAGTCAACTTCAAGGGTCTGTGAAAGCAAGGGAAAGGGGCTTGCAGTAGAAAGTGAAGATTCTTTGAGCTAAGATGACATGAAATATATTGATGAACATTTAGCATTTCTTTCCAGAAGATTTTCCAAGATCAAGTTCAAAAAGAACTTTGGAGCAGCCAAGCCAAATAGAAATATGGTGGATAAATCAAAATTCAAATGTTTCAAATGTGGCTTGGCAGGGCACTTTGCCAGTGAGTGTAGAAAGTCAGATTTCAGTAAGAAAAAGTTTGAGCCTGCGGATTATAAGAAAAAATACTTTGAGCTGCTCAAACAAAAGGAAAGGGCTTTTATTACACAAGAAAACGACTGGGCAGCAAATGGTCTGGATGAAGATGAAGATGTCAGCTATGTCAATCTAGTCCTAATGGTCAAGTCTGATGAAACAGAAACAAATACTTCTAGTAATCAAGTAATTACTACAAACCTTGCACATTTATCTAAAGCTGAGTGTAATGATGCTATAAATGACATGTCTATAGAGTTATATCATTTGCGTGTACACTTAAGTCTCTTACTAAAGAAAATGCTAAAATCAAAGAAAACAATTTGTTTTTGAGTGAGAGAAATAATGTGCTAGAGTCTCAGTTCATTGATTTTGAAAAATTAAGAATTGAATGTAAGATTGCCAAGGAGGAATTAACTGAGTCATTGAAGAAAGAAGAAATTTTGAAGAAGCAGTTCGAGCGTGAACAGGAGGTGATTAAGGCATGGAAAACATCTAGAGATGTCCATGCTAAAATCACCAAAGTTCAAGGAATCGAGTCCTTCTGTGGTGCAGCCTGGAAAAAGAACAAGGAGAAACTAGAACCAAATTTGGTGGGTGGAGTGCTAATAGATGTAGACTCGACGGATGATGAAGATCATCCGTCGGATAACAAAAAGGGTTATCCGTCGACTGATGAAAATCCTCATCCGTCGGCTGTAAGCAAGCCTATCAGTAAAGCCAAACTTGTTAAGTAAATGAAAAGTATGGATCCGTTCCAAGAACTTTGTTTTAGGATAATCGAGTCAAGTTAAGAAAGGTAAAAAGGCTAATGCTGGTCACATGACTATCAAACAGTTAAGTGACAGACTTGAAAAGATTGAGGTGAAACAGAGGCTAAAAAGAAAAATAATAGAAATGGTAAAGTAGGGATTAACAAACACAATAACTACACACCGTGATAAATATGCTCCCTAGAAAAAATCTGTGTCAAGTGTGGTAGTGTAAATCATTTGTCTGTTAATTACAAATCTGCCATGCCTACCTTCCATGTCTGTGCCACCTCACTTTCCTACATGAATGCCATGCCTCCCCATGCCTATGAATGCTATGTCTACACAGAATATGAATGCACAGTTTGCTAATATGCCATTTGCACCTAATCCTTATTATGCTGCATTTAGTATGCCACAAATGCCATTTAGCATGCCTATACTGGAATAACATGTCATTAATAGCATGCCATTCCCTGTTGATTATATAGCATGATAATTCGTTTGCAATGACTGGTTCAAAGGCCCAACTAAAATGACTAAGGATGAATCTGAAATTCCTAAGCCAAATGAGATAAGCTTTACCGAAACATAAAAAGAAAGCTAACAAGGCAGGACTAGGAACGATGGGTACCAAATCAACTTGATTTGATTTTGATGTGGCAGGGAAACAGAAAGAAGTCTTTGGTACCTTGGATAGTGGTTGTTCAAGAACATGACTGGTGATTCTACCTGCTCACAGAGTTCAAGGAGAGAGCTGGCCCAAGTTATATACTTTTGGAGATGACACAAGGGGTATACTATGGGATATGGCTTGATTTCAAAGGACAATGTCATCATTGAGGAGGTTGCCTTAGTGGATGGTCTCAAACACAATTTGTTGAGTATCAGCAGCTTTTGTGATAAAGGAACTAAGTAACTTTCACTTAGAAGCCTGTGTTTGTGACTAACAAAAAAGCAAACAAAGTGGTTCTCACTGGTGTGAGAAAAGGTAATGTGTACCTAGTTGATTTCAACTCATCTAATGCAGAATTTGTTACTTATCTTCTTAGTAAGAAAAGTCAGGATGAAAGGTGGTTATGGCACAATAACTATCCCATTTAAACTTTAAGACCATGAATGAGCTAGTTAAGAAAGAACTGGTTAGAGGCATTCCTCTAGTGAAGTTTTCTAAGGATGGATTGTGTGATGCCTGCCAAAAAGGGAAGCAGATTAAAGCATCAGTCAGGAATAAACTTGATTCAACAATTGAAGAACCTTTGCAACTGCTACACATGGATTTGTTTGGACCAGTCAATGTGTTGTCCATCTCAAGGAAAAGATTTTGCTAGTAGTGTAGATGATTTCTCAAAGTTCTCTTGGCATATTTCCTAAAAGTCTAAAGATGAGGCTAGTGAAATCATCATCAATCACTTCAGGCAAGTCAATAATCTTCCTGAGTTCAAGTTAGAAGAATCCGGAGTGACAATGGAACTGAGTTCAAGAATTCTGTCATGAGAGCATTTTGTGAGAAAAATGGGATTATGCATGAGTTTTCACCAGCAAGAACTCCACAACAGAATGGAGTAGTGGAAAGAAAGAACATATCACTTATTGAAGCTGCCAGGTCAATGCTTGAAGAATCTAAACGGCCAACCTATTTCTGGGCTGAAGCTGTAATACTGCATGCTACACTCAGAATATTTCTCTAGTTAATCAAGCAAGATGCATGACTCCCTATCAATTGTTCAAGAACAAGAAGCCAACTCTAAATTTTTCTTCATGTCTTTGGCTGCAAATGTTATATTCTGAGAAATCAAACTGATCAAAATGGGAAGTTTGATGCTAAAGCAGATGAAGGTATTTTGTTGGATATGCTGTTGGTAAAGCATATAGAGTCTACAATCTAAGAACCAACATTGTTGTGGAATCAATACATATTGTGTTTGATGATAAAAAGATTGTAGGACTTCAAGATGGAGATTACCATGAGAGCCTCAAATTTGATAATGTGGAGATGGTTTGTAATAACCCCCAAAATTTTAAACTTTTTGTAACCCTTATGAATAGTGTTTTTGCTGAACAAGAAAACTTTTCATTCCAAACTATGTAGGGGTTTTTATATGGATATTCTGAGATTTTATTAGTACTCTATATGGTATAAGTGTATGTAAAGATCGTCAGAATCCAATTCCGAACACTTTGATTTTTCCCGGAAATCCACTAGATACGGAAAGAATTGAGTATAAGATAACAGGATAAAAAAGGATTTAAATTAAAGGATTATAAGAGAGGATCATAAAAGGATTATAATGTATTGAGAAAGGTTAAGGAAACCTAAGTAATAAGATCTCGGGTATGATCCCTCAAACGAGAAACGAGAACGAAAGTTAAGCGAACCGTATAACAGATCAGTGGTCATTAGGCAAACAATTAGGAACTTAATCAAGGAGGTTAGGGATGATGAGGTCATCCAACCAATAAGAAGAGGGCAAGTAAGGGATGATGACATCACAAGGTGACATAAGCATGACATAGGGGGGAAGGAGGTGTGGATGAATGATAACCACAGAAAGTTTAAGGTTAATAAGGTAATTAACCAAAATCTAATCAAAAACAACCAAGCTAAGCTAAACAAATCACAAACACAAAATCATTTCATTTCTTCAACCATTGCTCTCGGCTTTTCTCTCCATTTCAAGAAGAAGAATTTCAAAATTCAAGTTTCAAGCTTCCTTAATTGGTAAGATAATTATCTAGTACTCCTTATGCATAGATATAGCTATCCTATAAGTTTAAGCCTCCAAATCATTCACAATCTTCTCCAAGAAATCAATGAAGAAGATAATGAATAGTGATTTCAAGTTTTTAACATGATTTTTCTTGTTTTCCTTTAAGATCCAAGAATCCGTAAGACATCTCAAGGCTTCTTAAGACTTCCTAGCTACTCCAATCACTTCAAGGAAGGTATAACATCTCCAAACCCTAGCTTTACTTTGTATATTAGGATGATTTTGGTTGTTATGGTAAAAGAGTAGCTTGATGCTTGTAGGTTTAGAGTTTGAGTTGGAGTTGTAGTGAATTGAATGTTGAATCTTGTTGATTAGTAAAGGACTTAAGTATAGTTTTAAATTCATGTGAGAATAACATAAATTGGAGAACTTGAGGTGTTGGGGCTGTTGTAGTGTGATATGGATGGATTTTGGTTGTATGAATAAATGGGGGTTGATTGGTGGTTGATTTGGAATGGTATAAATTTGGGAAATCGCATAAACATAGCCGTCGTAATGTCCGATTTACTTTAGACTGCTTTGTTCATAACATTAGGACCCGAGAACTCCCTGCTAGGTTTTGACCATTGCCATGTTTAGATAGTTCATGTTACGAGCTTCGTTTGATATGTGGTTCGTTTGATTTCGATGTACGGTTTAGGAGAAACGGGCGTTTTAAGTAACGACGTTTCGCGAACGAACCATTACTCCTCGCCTTACTTTGAAACATAGGTTAAAGACCTTAAAGGACTAATTGGAGTATGAAACAATTATGTTAAGTGGATTAGGCAGTTGGTAATGTACTCGCTAAAGAATCGCCTTAAAAAATGTAATGGTTAATTTATTAAAAATGGTGGAGCCGAGGGTACTCGAGCGACTTAAGAGAATCAGTAAGCGCAAAGCGAGCGTTAGAGTCTAATTTGGTTAAAGTATAGATTTACAAGTGACTTTGGTTTAATTCCAACTTACATGTTGTTTATAGGTTACCAGACTCATCCCGAGCCATTTGTAACCCCCAGTCGCTCAGGCAAGTTTTCTACCCGTATAACTGTGTTGTGATGTATATGTGTATATGCATGATCTTGTGATAAATGCATATTTGTTATTAGCAAATTCTTGCGATATATTGTAGCATGTGATATGGTATATATGCATGCCTGTTTCGTATTCTTGATTTATATATCTGTTGGTTCAAATGCTTATTAGTTGCATAATACCTATGCTAGAGATAAGCGGTATTTGAGTATACCCTTAGTATAGGGGATCAAAAGGTGAACTTTTTCTAAAACCGGGAGGCGAGGCTCCCGAGTATTATATTATATATGAATAGTTTTTAAAACTATTAATCAAATAAGGTTTATTCGATAACTTATATTATTTAATGAATATTACTTGAATATTCATTCGAGGACTTATGACTCACTTTATATTTAATGAATATTACTTGAATATTCATTCGAGGACTTATGACTCACTTTATATTATTTAATGAATAGTACTTGAATATTCATTCGAGGACAGATGACGATGGGATAGTCTAGTTGTCTAGTTAGTCGAGGCCTTAGTAAGAGCCAATTTTCCGTGATAGTTGACTTGTATATAGCATCCCTTTTTCTAACTAGACAGATAGACTCTTGTGTATCACTTTTGGGACAGATGGCTGTAGCACTGTTGTACTTTTGACCAGATCAAACTATGTATTTCTCGCATTATGTATATATTGTTTCCTTTCGGTTCAGTTCCTTAGTGACGAGATCACTGTTTTTATCATTAATTACTGCACTTCTTATTAGAACTGTCATAATATAATAGAATTGCGAGATACATTCTCCCCATTATAGAGCTATGCAAGGCACAATGTTGTGTATGATTGTGACCTAACGTTGAATTTCCCAATAATTTTTTTTATCAGTATCATGCCGCCAAGAAAGATTGAAACTAGGGCGAACCCTGGATCTGAGGACCAGGGAAGCCATAACTAGGACGATAGGAACCAGGAACACAGTGAAGAGGAAGATGAGGATTATGTGAAACATGATGACTCCCTGTATGAAGAGGAAGAGGAAACATATGATGTTGAGGGATTTGAGATAGAGGCCGAGGAAGGAGAAACTGAGGTTGAGCAACCAATACCAAACCCATGCATGGATCCCATGGGCCAGTTCATGCAACTACTAAGGCAGAACTTGGAACGTCAACCCAACCCACCCCCTCAAGGAAATAACAATGCTGTGGCAAACTCTTTCAGGGCTTTTAAGTCCCTTAAGCCCCCTGAGTTCCACGGATCAGCCGACCCAGTTGAGGCAAGGGCATGGTTAAAGGAAATGGAGAAATCCTTTGAGATTTTGAGTACCGATGAGGCACAGAAGACTGTATTTGCTACCTACCTTCTGAAAGGAGAGGCCAACTACTGGTGGGAGGCCAAGAAAAACATGGAGACAGATGCTATCATAACCTGGGAGAGGTTCAGTCAGTTGTTTCTGGGAAAATATTTCCCGAGGTTTATGGAAAACCAGTAGAGCTCAAGTTCTTGGAGCTAAAGCAGAATAACTTATCTGTAGCAGAGTACGAAGCGAAATTTACTGAATTATCAAGGTTTGTGCCGGAATTTGTAAGCACCGAGGAAAAGAAAGCTAGGAGGTTTCAGCAGGGACTGAAACCGTGGATTCAGAATAGGGTGGCAATCCTTGAGCTTACGGATTATGCCACTCTGGTGCAAAAGGCAACAATTGTAGAAACCGGAAGTGAACAGATGCAGAAGGAAAGAGAGAAGAAGGGAATAAAGCGGAAAAGTATGAGCATGGGTGGGGTTCCGCAGGAAGGAGCTTCCCAACTAGATTTAATCGAGGAGCAGTGTCCCTACCGGGAAAAACACTGGGTTTAAGCGGCCAATGAGCGTGAATGTGAGCCAGAGCGGCCAGAAGTCAAGAATGTCCTATTCCAACCAGTCTCGACCCCCATTGCCAGCCTGTAACACTTGTGGAAGGATGCACACTGGGGAGTGTAAAGGAAAGCCAGTAACCTTCTTTAAGTGCGGTCGAGAAGGTCACTATTCAACTAAGTGCCCTTCATCAACCCCTGCCATCATCCCAACCACCACTTGTCATCAGTGTGGATGCCCGGGTCATTGGAAGAGGGAATGCCCAATGAACAAACCAGCAGCTTCAGGAGCCAGCAGGGCTGCCTCCAATAAGCCACCTACTGCGAAGACTTTCAACATGACAGTCCAGGATGCTATGAAAGACTCAGATGTGATAGCAGGTACCCTTTCTCTAAATTCAGTCAGTGCAAACGTTTTATTTGATTCGGGAGCAACTAAATCTTTTATATCAAAGGACCTTGCGCATAAATTAAGACTTAAGGCTGAACCCTTGATAGAACCCTTACAAGTAGAAATAGCCAATCATGAAATTATTCCTGTTAACCAGATTCACCCCGCCTGTGAGTTAGGCATAGGGGAGCAATCTTTTAGTGTTGATCTGATTCCTTTTAAATTAGGGGAGTTGATGTAATTTTGGGAATGGACTGGCTATCTAGCAATGATGCTCAGATAGACTGTAAGGGGAAGAAAGTTAAGTTAAATATCCAGGAAAGAAATAAGTTATATTTAGAGGAAAGAGGCAGACACAGAAATTTTTGACTATGGCCCAGGCCAGAAGGATGCTACGAAAAGGAAATGAGGCTTACCTAGCCTATGTGGTGGACACGCAGAAGGAGGTGCCCAACTTACAAGATATTCCGGTAGTCAACGAATTTGAAGACGTATTCCCACAAGACCTTCCGGGATTACCACCGATAGAGTGATTGAATTTGCTATTGAGTTGGCCCCATGGACGACGCCAGTTTCAAAAGCACCTTACCGGTTAGCCCCATTAGAAATGAAGGAATTAGCTACCTAATTGCAGGAACTTTTGGATAAGGGTATGATAAGACCCAGTGTGTCTCCGTGGGGAGCACCAGTGTTATTTGTTAAGAAGAAGGATGGGAGCATGAGGCTGTGCATCGACTATCGAGAGTTGAACAAGCTAACCATAAAGCAGGTACCCATTACCTAGAATAGACGATCTGTTCCACCAGCTAAAGGATGCTGTTTATTTTTCCAAGATTGACATGAGAACTGGATATCACCAACTAAAGATTAAACCCGAAGATATTTCCAAGACAGCGTTCCGTACCAGGTATGGGCACTATGAGTTCTTGGTAATGTCCTTTGAATTAACCAACGCCCCAGCAGCTTTCACGGACTTAATGAACAGAGTATTTAAGAAGTACTTGGACAAGTGTGTGATAGTTTTTATCGATGATATTTTAATCTACTCAAGGACTGAGGTAGAACATGCAGAGCATTTGAGGATAGCTCTAGGAATACTCAGAGAGGAGCAGTTATATGCCAAATTCTCGAAGTGTGAATTCTGGCGGAATAAAGTACAGTTTTTAGGACATGTGATCAATAAAGAAGGAGTATTGGTCGACCCCTCCAAGATAGAGGCGGTCTCAAATTGGGAAAGGCCAACCCCCCACAGAGGTAAGGAGTTTCATAGGATTGGCCGGCTACTATCGTAGATTTGTATAGGACTTTGCGAAGATCGCACCCCTTTGACACGAATTACTCGTAAGACAGAGAACTTTGAATGGACGGAGAAATGCGAGAACAGTTTTCAGGAATTAAAGAAAAGGTTGGTAACAGCCCCGGTGTTGGCATTGTCAGACGGAAAAGGAGATTTTGTGATATATAGTGACTCGTCGCACAAAGGATTAGGGTGTGTGCTTATGCAGCACGGTAAAGTGATCGCGTATGCGTCGAGACAACTGAAGGAATACGAGATTAGATATCCTACTCATGACCTTGAGCTCGCGGCAATAGTTTTTGCCCTAAAAATTTGGAGGCACTACTTGTATGGAGAGAAGTGCGAAATTTTCACAGACCATAAGAGCCTTAAGTACATATTCACGCAGAAAGAGCTCAATATGCGCCAGAGGAGATGGTTGAAGCTAATCAAGGATTATGATTGTGAGATTCTCTATCATCCGGGGAAAGCCAATGTGGTGGCTGACGCCCTCCAGTAGGAAGGAAAGGCTCAGAATGATAATGACTTCAGACGAATTAATCAGGGATTTCGAAGATTGGAAATAGAAGTAAAGGTAACCAGAACCGGAACTGAAAAGCTTTTTGAGATCTCAATGCAGCCAGAGTTATTGGAAAAGATCAGATTGTGCCAAGAGAAAATAATGAATGAAGACAGAGAGTCAATGAGTGGAGAAGAGATCGATACTGAGAAAGATGATAAAGGGATAATGAGGTACTCCTACCGGATTTGGGTTCCGAACGTTCAAGAGCTTAAAGATGAGATTTTGGATGAAAGCCATAGTTCAAGGTATTCCATTCACCCGGGAAGCACCAAGATGTATAGGGATTTGAAGGAATATTACTGGTGGCCCAACATGAAGAGGGACGTAGCAGAATGGGTAAGCAAATGTTTGACTTTCCAAAGAGTAAAGGCAGAGCACCAGAGACCCAGTGGACTTTACGACCCCTGGAGATTCCCGAATGGAAATGGGAACAATAGCCATGGATTTTGTTGTCGGTTTACCAAAAACAAAAGCCAACCATGATGCCATATGGGTGATCATAGACCGACTGACAAAGTCAGCTAATTTCATTCCTATTAATGAGAGATACACAGTCGATAGACTGGTGGACATTTACCTTAAGGATAGTGACGCGACATGGAGTCCCAGCGTCCATTGTCTCAGACCGAGACCGCAGGTTCAACTCCAGATTTTGGAGGAGCTTTCAAGAATGTGCAGGGACCAAGTTAAATATGAGTACCGTGTACCATCCCCAGAGAATGGGCAGAGTGAAAGGACCATCCAGACACTAGAGGATATGTTGAAAGTCTGTGCAATAGACTTTAAAGGAAGTTGGGATGATCACTTGCCGTTGATCGAGTTTTCTTATAAAAATAGCTTTCATGCTAGCATCGGAATGCCGCCTATGAGGCCCTGTACGGAAGAAGGTGTCGATCTCCCTTATACTGGGATGAAGTAGGAGAGCGGAAGATGCTCGGACCCGAAGTGGTCCAAAGGACCAAAGACATAGTGGATCTCATCAGAGGACGGCTGGTAGCAGCCCAAGACAGACAGAAGAAATATGCAGACCTAGCCCGAAAGGACAAGGAGTATGGAGTAGGGGACTTAGTAACTAAAAGTATCCCCTTGGAAGGGGTTAATGAGATTTGGAAAGAAAGGAAAACTAAGCCCAAGATACATTGGACCTTTTGAGATACTAAGACGGATTGGGAAGTTGGCTTACGAGCTAGCCTTACCCTCGAACCTACAACAAGTTCATAATGTGTTCCATGTGTCAATGCTAAGGAAGTATCATCGGGATGCCAGACACATAGTGGAGTATGAGCATGTGGATATGCAACCAGATCTGACTTACGTGGAGAAACCAGTAAGGATTATAGATAAGAAGGAGCAGGTGCTTCGGAACAAAGTGATCAAGCTAGTCAGAGTGCTATGACAGAATCATAATGTGGAAGAATCAACTTGGGAACTAGAGAGCGCAATGCTAGAAAAGTACCCCCATCTGTTTTCTATTTGATTCCGGGACGGAATCCTTTTAAGGAGGGGAGACTGTAATAACCCCCAAAATTTTGAACTTTTGTAACCCTTATGAATAGTGTTTTTGCTGAACAAGAAAACTTTTCATGCCACACTATGTAGGGGTTTTTATATGGATATTCTGAGATTTTATTAGTACTCTATATGGTATATAAGTGTATGTAAAGATCGTCAGAATCCAATTCCGAACACTTTGATTTTTCCCGGAAATCCACTAGATACGGAAAGAATTGAGTATAAGGTAACAGGATAAAAAGGATTTAAATTAAAGGATTATAAGAGAGGATCATAAAAGGATATAATGTATTGAGAAAGGATAAGGAAACCCAAGTAATAAGATCCCGGGTATGATCCCTCAAACGAGAAACGAGAACGAAAGTTAAGCGAACCGTTATAACAGATCAGCGATCATTAGGAAAATAGTTAGGAAGTTAATCAAGGAGGTTAGGGATGATGAGGTCATCCAACCAATAAGAAGAGGGCAAGTAAGGGATGATGACACAAGGTGACATAAGCATGATATAGGGGGGAAGGAGGTGTGGATGAATGATAACCACACAAAGTTCAAGGTTAATAAGGTAATTAACCAAAATCATCAAAAAAACCAAGCTAAGCTAAACAAATCATAAAAACAAAATCATTTCATTTCTTCAACCATTGCTCTCTTTTCTCTCCATTTCAAGAAGAAGAATTTCAAAATTCAAGTTCCAAGCTTCCTTAATTGGTAAGATAATTATCTAGTACTCCTTATGCATAGATATAGCTATCCTATAAGTTTAAGCCTCCAAATCATTCACAATCTTCTCCAAGAAATCAATGAAGAAGATAATGAATAGTGATTTCAAGATTTTTAACTTGATTTTCTTGTTTTTCCTTTAAGATCCAAGCATCCCTAAGACATCTCAAGGCTTCTTAAGGCTTCCTAGCTACTCCAATCACTTCAAGGAAGGTATAACATCTCCAAACCCTAGCTTTACTTGTATATTAGGATGATTTTGGTTGTTATGGTAAAAGAGTAGCTTGATGCTTGTAGGTTTAGAGTTTGGGTTGGAGTTGTAGTGAATTGAATGTTGAATCTTGTTGATTAGTAAAGGACTTAAGTATAGTTTAAATTCATGTTGAGAATAACATAATTGAGAACTTGACTTGTGGGGCTGTTTTAGTGTGATGGATGGATTTTGGTTCTATGAATAAATGGGGGTTGATTGGTGGTTGATTTGGAATGGTATAAATTTGGGAAATCGGTAAACATAGCCGTCGTAATGTCCGATTTACTTTAGATGCTTTTGTTCATAACATTAGGACCCAAGAACTCCCTACTAGTTTTTACCATTTCCATGTTTAGATAGTTCATGTTACGAGCTTCGTTTTGATATGTGGTTCGTTTGATTCCGATGTACGGTTTAGGAGAAACGGTCGTTTTAAGTAACGACGTTTCGTGAACGAACCATTACCCCTCGCCTTACTTTGAAACATAGGTTAAAGACCTTAAAGGACTAATTGGAGTATGAAACAATTTTTAAGTGGATTAGGCAGTTGGTAAGGTACTCGCGAAAGAATCGCCTTAAAACTCGTAATGGTTAATTTATTAAAAATGGTGGGCCGAGGGTACTCGAGTGACTTAAGAGAATCAGTAAGCGCAAAGCGAGCGTTAGAGTCTAATTGGTTAAAGTATAGATTTAAATGACTTTGGTTTAATTCCAACTTACATGTTGTTTATAGGTTACCAGACTCGTCCCGAGCCATTTGTAACCCCAGTCGCTCAGGCAAGTTTTCTACCCGTATAACTGTTGTTGTGATGTATATGTGTATATGCATGATCTTGTGATAAATGCATATTTGTTATTAGCAAATTCTTGTGATATGTTGTAGCATGTGATATGGTATATATGCATGCCTGTTTCGTATTCTTGATTTATATATCTGTTGGTTCAAATGCTTATAGTTGCATAATACCTATGCTAGAGATAAGCGGTATTGAGTATACCCTTAATATAGGGGATCAAAAGGTGAACTTTTTCTAAAACCGGGAGGCGAGGCCCGAGTATTATATAATATATGAATAGTTTTTAAAACTATTAATCAAATAAGGTTTATTCGATAACTTTATATTATTTAATGAATATTACTTGAATATTCATTTGAGGACTTATGACTCACTTTATATTATTTAATGAATATTACTTGAATATCATTCGAGACTTATGACTCACTTTATATTATTTAATGAATAGTACTTGAATATTTATTCGAGGACAGATGACACAGTTTATTATTTAATGAATATTATTTAAATATTCATATGAGGTCCTATGACTCTGATTATTTTCTGAGATATATTCTTTATTTTATTAAAGAATAAGGTGTCGATAATCAAACTTATTTTGATTATTCAAATAAAGATTGTATTCGTATATGTATATCTTTGGTTATTTAATACTCATTTCAAGTATAAGTTTTACAACTTCTACTTCAATTATTTGTATAAAGATTATTCTTTAAGGGAATATTATTTAAATGATAATATTCAGATATTTTCTAATTTATTGGGACTGATTTACTTTATTAAATCAGCATTACTCCAAACACTCTTTAAAGTGTTTTCGAGTCTTAAAATGATTTTTAAAAAGTTAGAGCGGATCCCAAACTCATTTCTTATATATTTTAGGATCTTCCTTTTTAAAGGGGATTTAAATACTCGCTCAAAACCAGATGGATCCGGCTCTGTGGTGTATTTTATATTCGCAACAAGGTTGCGGTTTTGGTAAATGAATTGATTACTTACCCAACGTTCGGGAGTAAGTCCATCTATTGAGTCGGGATAAGCAACATGGGCTCAGTGGGCGTCCATGAAGTGTAAGTGGCTCAGTGGGAGTCCATCAAATGCGTAAGTGGGTGAGTGGCAGTCCAGCATAAGGTCCTATTGCGACCAGGGTGATGACCAGTGGGGAATTCGTCAATCTACTAGTAGAAAAGATTACTTATTGGTATCTTTGCTGATCAGCAAGATATCGGGTTTATGCTACAGTTCTTTTCCCTTCCAAAAATTCATCGGATGTTACAAACTCTGTTCATACTTTACATGACAGAGGTTTTCAGGAACTGTATAGGGAAGATATATGTGGATATATATATCGGAACTTAATGAAGTATATCACAACTTCATTTCCTTCAGAAATACTGCAAGGATTTAATCTATTCAAATCTTGTCTCGTAGTCTCATCTATGTGATGAACTGTTGGAAGCTCATTATACTTTGAACAGTGGTAGTTCAAGTAGATTTATAAATGATATAAGTATAGTGAAGTATTGGTAACTTCATCCCTTGTTTTTGCTTATATCCAGTAAGTAATTATCTTACACTTGATAAAGGATTCTAGTAAGTTATCCATTTAGATACTTGCATTATTGTTTACACTATATATTATTTTGCGAGCTGTAATGCTCACTCTTGCTTTATTCTTCATCAACAACAACAGTTAGGAAAGATGGCCAGACTCAAGCAGACCCAGCGCAAGAGCGGGAAGTGCCCCGCGCCTTCCCGTTGAGATCATAGCTGCTATAGCTGCAGAGGTAGATCTATCTGTAGATCAGACCTTCTATTTTGGGAATCAATTATGTTAATTATAACTTGTGGCAGATAATGGCAATTAATTGTAAACTTATCAAGTAATCATTTTGGGTTGTAATAACTTTTAAATTGTGGATTCAAGTGTACTTATTTCAATTTCATCTCTGAGACTATAACGGGTTGTGGTGTGTGTTAGTGTGAGGTCACAACATAAGGTTAACTCTTATTTAATTAAGTGAAGTGATTTGGAAAGAAAGACCGTGACGACGACCTGACCCGGATCTGGGGGTGTTACATGGTTAGTGATGACAGTGATGATGAAAGTGATCAAGAAACAGTATCAAAGGATAATACATAAATATCTACTACCAATGAAGCACAAAACTCAACATCTGTCGAGTTGCATAATGCTTAATCGTCGGGAGGCAATCTGCGTTATCCGTCGGGAGACAACCAGCGTTATCCGTCGGTACTCAAATTCACCATCCGTCGGGTTATCAAAAAGAGTAGGAAGTCAGGATAGATCACCTACAGAAAGTTCCCCTTTCTCAAATCAAGATCCACAAACTCAGGGGGAGTTTCCAACCATCAAAACTCAATCACACATCAAGACAACAATGAGGCCTCTTCATCTAGAGCTAATCTACCTCAATAAAGAAAATGGACAAAAGATCACCC
>NW_027419033.1:0-52781 GCF_009905375.1 Apium graveolens
AACCACTACCCTCTATTCCTGAACCCATTGTGCCTGACCCCTTCATGAACATTCATGGTGAAACAATCATTCCCAAGGAGGAACCAATTGATTGGGACACCATCAAATTGCCCACCTTCCTAACCTCTTCCCTATCATCAAAGAAGCAGAAAAGAAGAATCAAATCAACACCCTCTAAAGCCTCAATCAAATTCACACAGAAGCCTAAGCCTAAGCCTCAAGCCTCTAAGGATGATTATGTTCACATCTGTGACATAAAAGAATTTTCAGACATTGAACTCTATCTGGATGAGCTGGAGGAAGTAAGGGGAATAGCTGCCTACAGACAGCTACCAGAAAGACTAGTGTTCAAATACAAAGGAGATGGGGAAAGAACCTGGCCTCTTTACTGAATTCTGAATGAAGGCTACTCTACCTTGATTAGAGTCTACTCAGCCATATAAAGGGATTCTGGCTTTACCGGGACTGCCAAGACTGAGATTCTCAACAAGATTGCCAATATAAGGAAAACTTGGAGGGAGCCCAATGCTTTTCCTAGAACATTACTCATTCAAGAAAGAGGAATTACAATTCACAAATCACCTCATTGGTTGATGGAGTTCAGAGACAACAAAGGAGTCAGAAGATTTTTCAGAATTGAAGATCAGCTCAAGATTGCCAGTAATGAAACTCTCAAGGATATGCAATCTAAGTTAGACATCAATGAAGAAGATGAAGCTGAATTCTACAGACAACTTCAACTTCAAATAGAGGAGAATGACAGGAGGCTAGGAAAGAAAATAATGAATCAAAGGAAAAGAAACTAATCTGCTCAGGCTAAAGGAGCACCCTTGGAAATAATGTAATTCTTCAATTTCATCTCAGCATACACATTTTTGTAGCACTTTTGAATTTCTGCTTTATTACAGTTTATATATTTGTCAAGTGTTTTGTTATCATCAAGCTAAACCCAAATTTATGCCTACAGTTCTAGTAGACATAAATAGGGGGAGATTGTTAGGAATATGTGTATTAGTTTGATGATAAGTTAAACAAAACACTTAAGTAGAAATCTAGTGTTTGTAGCCTCAATGGATAAGACCATCTTGGCTATCCGTTGAAGGAGTAGCTTTACTTAGCAATAAGTTTAGTATTGTAGTACATTTCATTCTCTGGATTCAAGTTGTAATTCTTAGATGTTGTAGGAAATTATCAGTCATGTTGACTACTAATGGATATACAAATAGGAGGGCTAATTGTAAATATTTCATGCCTTGTAATTTTGTATAAGTGAAGAAGTATCAACTGATATTGATAGTGACAATTCACAAGCTGACAGAGGCACATGGGTTGACAGAGGCAAAATGGAATGTGGAAGCCTCTAGGAGGAATCAAGAAAATGCAGCATTTCCATTCTGATGCAAACAAGGAAGTATTCAAAGATTCACAGATTATCCTAGATTGCATTGGATAGAGAAATGAAGAAGAAACATGTGAAGAATCTTTTCAATTGTATTTTACAGTTTTGTCTTCACTTGTAAACTTGGTGATATATAAACCAAGTAGCAGCTAGTAATTAGATAAGAATTTTCCTGAGCTGTTTAGAAATATCCAGAGAGAAAATCATCTAGTTTGTACTAGGAAGCAGCTGTGATTTAATTCTTTGAATCACAGATTTTCTGAAATAACACATCTCTAGTGGAACAACAAATCCACCAGAAAAGTTTTTAAGTTCTTTGTGTTCTTTACATTTGTGTTTGAATATATATCTGTCTGTATCAGCTTCAAGCAATTCACACACATTTGTTCACTTAAACACTTAGCCTTAAAAACTACTCAAAACTTGAAAAAGTTTTGAGATTTACATTCAATCCCCCTTCTGTAAATCTCATTATTAGTCCACTGGGAATAACAACATCCAAGTCCTTCCTGGAACGCTATTACAGATGATAGAATCTCTTTGCTTGATATTACATCTTCTGTCCTTGAAAACGCTCTTCTTGTTTATCGCAAAGGCCCATTCATCTAGATAAAATCTCACACATGTCTGCAGTAGCATCCCGCTAATTCTACTAAACTTTCAACTTTCACTAATGTCATTACTTCCTCCAAATTTCTAATCGCTTTGATTTGGGATCTGAAAATCATGTTAGAGCTTGACTCAATCTAATTGGATTCGATCTCCATTTAACTAACCATTAGTTGGTAAAGTTGATCAATTAACTCCTTTAACTGATCAGTTAAACCAAGTGCTGACTAGCTAACTGGAATCAAAGACCAATTACATAAAGTCGGTTTGATTATAACATTCTTTCTCAAGAACCGAGATCGCAATCGTTTGGAGTACTGATGAAAACGACAATATACTTCTTTATTCGTGACATAGAGTAATTTTTGAAAATTTGGGCAGCACTTCCCCTATGTTATTGACTACCAGTTGGACTCAAGCCGACACCATCAATCAGCCAAAGCATCCACAATCATATCCGTCCACTTCCCTCAATCAAATTCATCAATTCCCACAATTCATCTTTGATCCGCATCTGACTGGCATAGTATATATCTTTTTAATTGGGATTGGGTCTGAAACCCACAATGATTAATATAACCATACATTTCTCAATTCTTTTAGAATATTACGAATTATCATTAATGAATTTATCTCGTTGTTTTTCAAGGATTTTATTTCGCGATTCTTTTAACTTATTTCTTGTCATTACCAATTGTGTACAGTTACTTTTAAGAATTATGCCGCATCCTTCCACCAATCACCACAATCATCTATCTTGGACGATACACATTCAATTTCATTAACTAATGTGTTTATCTTTTAATAACCACACACGGTTTTCATTACTATCGTCGCAGTCTGGTGGAAACTTAATCGTTATATCGTTATTTCTTAAAAGATTACACAGTCGAATCACCATTCCTTCATCTCCACTTATGTTCCTGTATCAAACTTTCATCACTGACCCGGGTATGAGCATTAAATTCACCATCACTTATTTACGTAAGTTAGAGAACTTCACAACTTCTTGAAGAACATGTTCGAAGTTCGATTACATTTAAGATTTCTTTCATCTTGAATTTTCACGACAAATATCTTCCCACGATGACAGGATGTTTCACTGTAGTAATTGTATGCCTGAGTCATTGTTCAGAATTCCATTGATCTTTGATTATTGTCCCGACACTCGCTTGCTTTGTCTGACACACACCACCTTACTTCCTTATTTTATAACTAATTTATTTGTTACGGTTCGCTAACCATTCGTTTCACATCAAAATCCTCTGATTTGAAGTGCATCACGTGAACGTAACCTACCATACTGACGAGATCCTCATAACACGAACAACTGTCAGATTTGATGTCTTTTCCACGACCGCGTTGTCGGTGTATCCATTCTTCCTTACTCGCAAATGTCCCCCATTTATCGGCTTGCAATCATATTCTCCTTCGACACGTAATTCTACCTGTCGCACTGGGACTATTTTATTTCTTTTGTAATCGTCAGAGAACATACTCGATGCAAGAGGAGAGTTTGTGAACATGATTTTGATTGAAAAACGGAATAAGGAATAACAATGCAACAACCGATTGGAAGAATTTGTAAATCAGAAAATTGGAGGAAGAAAAATAAGTGAAGAATGAGACAATCATATTCGTACTCAAGATGGCTAGTCTTTCATACTATATGGCATACAACACATGATTATGTGGCGTCCCACCCGACTCTTCATCATTTTGACAAAGCGTCATATCACAACACTGTTGTCTCAATCAGGAATCAAGGATTTGAGAAGAGAAACAATTCAGAAGGAATACAATAATTTTTCTTTCGTTTTCGCCTCATAAAATTTATCAGCAGAAGAAGCTCATACGTATCCAAGAATCAAGAAAAACATATACTATCATATTAAAAGAAAGAATATCAGTGTTGATCACCTTCCATTCTTCGCCTAAATCTGCCTTCAGGATCGTTCAGATATAGGTTTACAATTTAAGTCACATCATTGCTTCGAAATGATGTCTGGAAATGCCTTCACACCAAATGCTTCTATAATTTGATCTTAATCACGTCGTTCCGAAATTTAAAATCACGGCTTCAGATTTCATCTATGTCGCGTAAAATATCCATCGATCACGCAACGCCTCAATTTCGTCGATAGAAATACGATTCTTTTCCAATCATCTGGAAGATTCTTCCATTTTCTTCAATCATCCTCTGACCGTTCGAATCACAACTCTCATTAAGTTTTGATAATTTCATGAATTGGGTAAGTAATGTTTTAACATGTTGATTCAATTATTGATATTATTACACAACATTTACTTTCATTTCTCACAGAAAACTTTAAACTTTCTTCCTGCCAATGGGTCTATTTGGCCCTCCGAACTAACAACACTGAGTCTAATTTCATTCTTCTTTTTAGGTCATTTTTTGTTTATAATAACAAGAACTTAAGTAGTAACTCGACAACCAAATTATAAAACTTATTTCATGCAAAATATTTTGAAAGTTGATTAAGAAAATCTTTTCCAAAATCTCATTTTAAAGTTTTAAAAATCAAATATTTGGTCATCATTACTATATAAGTTACTTTCTATTTTTATGATTTACCAATGAAATGTTTAATTAAAGAATGCCCATATAAGGGTCTCTCCACTTTAGTACCTCTTCCACTTTTCCTTAGATTCTGCTCGCACTTATTAGTCGACAGAACTTCATTTACCGTCGTATATCATTTTATTCGTAATTCTACCACAACGCTGACATTTAGTACTGTCTTTGACATTCTTGTCATCGTCCTTGACGTTATGCTTGCAACCACACATATGATTCGACGTTCGATCTATAGATAGAGTCGCACCTTCTTGCTAGTCTTACCTAAACCTGGTAGGTAGAATCATTTCTTGCGCAATTGCCGATAAGTGATAAGAATCTTCTCACAACAGTGGTGCCTTCGAAACGTGCAACGTTGGTTCTTCATCAGCTTCCATCAACTGGTTGCCTCCGGCGTGAAACTCGTCCTAATACCTAAGTTGAATCGTACTAATACTCCCTAGCTTCCCTTACACAAGTCCTTACCACAATCAATCGCATTTTCTTCAAAACCACATGAAAAGTAGGGATAAAATACCCAGTCTTTGTTGATCCATCGATTCCTCATTATTGTAGGATATGAGAAATCACTATACCTACAGTGTTGTGATATTCGCCTTACACTTCCCTCAATAATTATGGTCTACCAACTCCGTATCGGGTCTGCTAACCCTAATTCGCACTCAACTCCACTTAACATGAGTATGCTTAGGGTTTTTCCTATCTTGTACGACCTACCACTCCTATCTTACTCTCACCTATTCTTATTTCAGTGACCAATAACCTGTAGCTCTGATGTCAACTTGTAACATCCCAAATCCGGGGTCAAGATTTGGTGTCACTGAACAGTCTTTACATAAAACAAAAGAATATTCAATTAACCCCTTGAATCCGGATCGTTTATAGGTTATGGTATGAAACATGAATCTAATCTTCTATAACTTACAACAACTAAAATACAAATGAGAATACCTTTGTCCTAATGCTCTTGTCATATTCCACTAACTTCTTCAACGTCTCGCAGCGGAGATTTCTCTAACTTCTGCGGTCTATCAAAGCTATTCACTTTTATCCTTATCTGTTTCTGGCAGAAATAAGAATTTAGAAAGCAAGAGTGAGCCAAAAATGCCCAGCAAGTATATAATTTGAGTTCCAAACATTAATACCAAAGGAAAAACTTCCAGACAAAATCTTAAAATAATTTTAAACAATTCTATTTATTTGAGTGAGTGAGCGAATAAACGATGGCTGACACCAGCCTTTCAACTATAAATCCAAAAGTGACAAGCGATTCCCCGATTCTTCTCCTGAATCAGGGTTTTGTCCAGTTTTGAAGTCATAAAACCTTTCGAGAGAGAATGCCGTTAATGGCGATCAACAACAAATTAGACTGGACCCTAGTTCACACTTATATCCTGCTGATTAGTCAGGATATAGTGCAGATCTATACCTACCTGTATAGATCCAGTCGGGTCCCCAGGCACTACGGCCCATCTCAAGGCACCGGTCATGTCCCGGTCCTTAGGATTAAGTAAAACTTAATCCCCAAAATATAACTATCCAGCCCGTGGAGTATTTTGATATCAAATCTTTTTGAATTCAAAACATTCCAGCTCAGGGTTCGCAAATAACCCGAAAGAATGGGTATTTGCTTAAGAGAGCAATCGAATTATATGAACAAGAATAAAAGAACTTGCATAATATGAGTAATTACAGCGAAATGTAAAACATTTAACTATTCTAAACTTAGAATAGGAACGAATAAATATTTGCAGTATTTTAAAAGAAAAATCAGGAATACTTGCAGTATTTAAAAGAAAGTTCGGGAATACTTGCCTCAATAAGCTTTAATCACTATTACTAGTTGACTTTGATTCGACTTGATCGCTCAGCCTTATCGTCATACGACTATCCCATTCTGGATACGATCCCAACATTCAGGCCCTTCAATTGGAACCTCGTTGACCTTGACGTCTAATCATTAGATCATTCCTAATCCGATGTCGGTACTCGGATTTTCCGTCTAGGACCGAATACAGAACCACGAGCACTCCTGGTTATTTTTACAACTGCATCATGTTGGGAGGATGTAGAGGAAGATAGAGTGGTCAGCTCAGTTTGTTTACTTCTTTTGGATCTTTTGACCAGAGGTGGTACTCTTTCAGCTTTCTCCTCACCACTCTCATTTAACACAGCTAGGTTTATCCCCTTTCTCTTCTTTTTACAGACCTCACCTTTTTTAGAAGATGAGGTAGTTGGTTTCCTAGCTTCTAATGGTTGTGAAAGAATGGTTGCATCTTAGGAAGATCCCTGTTGGAGATTCTGTGTTTGTACTTCCACAGGTTCAGGAATCATAGTTGTACTATATTGTGCATTCGATATCATGTCAGGTATAGGATAAGGATAAATCCTAAATCTTTCCAACATAAATAGAGTGATTTTCAGACTTACATTGACCTTATTCTTTGTAGTAAGTGAGCCAAATATTATCTTGGACACTTGCTTACAGTTGCCTATCTTAGTACTATCTATACCATTCAACAGATGTATGTCAACTACTTTATTATTTAAAGTGGACATAATAAATCTAGGAAAGAAGATTTCCTTACCTCTAGCTGTTAGAGGCATAACCAGCCTGGTTGCAAGTTCTTTCAGGATCAGTAGACCAACATTCAGGTGTCTGTTGTGGGCAATTGAATACACCAGCTTTTGCACAACACTTGAGATATTGTCATATCCAGTTTTTCTGCAAGTAAAGGCCCTTACTACAGAGTCAAAGATGAATGGCCACTCCTTCCTTAGATTGGTTATGTTTAAGCTTGACAGGTTGATTCTCCCACCATAATTGATGAAGTCCATAAACTCAGTCAGCTCATCACGAGTTGGTACCTCCACCAGATTCTCAGTTGGCAATCCCAAAGCTCTATTCACATCTTGATCATTGAATTCTAATTATTGGCCTCCAATTGTGCATATCACCACCAGAGAGAGAGAGTTGTTGTTAACATCAGTCCTCACTACAGCTGTAGTCCATAAATCATGCAACACATCTAGATACAGTACTGGATTTGCAGTCAAAGCACCTGTAAGATAGGATCCAGACAGCAGTTTTACAAACCCCTTGAAACTATCAGGAGCTTGGTTTGCATCAGTGAAAGCAAGATAGTTAGTTCCTTTCTCCGGGATAGATGCCCTAGCAACATTTTGAGCCATAGTTGATTGATGAGAATGAATGGGTAGGAAAGATCCCTGAGAAAGGATGAAAAATGAGAGAGAAAACAGTTATGGATTGAAAGCTAGGTCACTTTAGATCTCGAAAGCTGTGAGTATAAGTATGTATCGAGAAGTCTGGGTATTTATAGTAAAAGAAGATGACTTGTCGAGAACTCAAAATAGACATTTGAAGTTTGTCTATCGAGAAGTCATTTAGAGAAGTGAAGTATTTATCGAGAAGTCATTTTAAATTACTCTTATAGAGAACTCAAGAACGACTTATCGAGATGTCTAAAAAATGCCCAGTTTGTCCAAAAAGGACTGAATTAATTCTAACTATTATTTGAATAAATTCAAAATAAAATTAGAATGCGTTTTCCAAAAGTGTTTTACCAAAATAATTTATCAATTTAAATTATCTCAGTTCTGAGTTATTGATAAGTTAAAGTTTGTACTTATAGAGAACTCTGTGAATGAATACTACTAGAGAACTCTATAAGGACTTATCGATAAGTCATTTTGAACCTATCGAGAAGTCACTCGAGAAGTTAGTAAGTTGACTTATCGAAGACTCACTCGAGAAGTCCTAAAATGACTAGTCGAGAAATCACTTTATACTTATCGAGAACTCAGTTCTCTAGATACTTTTGGTTATTGTAATTCTACCTTGAGTTAATTTTACATATTAAGGATGTAAATTAAAAACTAAGCAGTTTACTCAGAATTTGAAAAATTCCAAGTTAATTAAATTTGAAAGAAAAATATACAGAGATTTCTGAAATATTTATAATTCATATTTCAGTTAATTTCCAATTTAATCAAATTAATTTTGATTTACTGGAGATTAATCTGCTGCACAACATTAGCCGAGTTCTTTCCTTAGAATGAAGAATTGAGCAATCCAATTTCACTTACAAGTCTAGTGAAAGTTTCTTCATCCAAAGGTTTAGTAAAAATGCCAGCTAGCTATTTTTCCATTGGTGCAAGAAGTTTTAATACTAAATTAGGATACAGGTCTTAGACAGACAGAATTTGTATATGTGAAACCAACAACTCCAAAACTGATTCCCTTGGAATGTCATAATCCCAAGTTGAGCTTCCTTCCAGTATCTGAAGATCCTCTTTCTCCCCCTGAGGTTGTGCAATCAAACTCAGGTGTATGAGATGAGCTTCCATTTGCCATGATTCTCTTGTTTGGTAGTTTCTTCATTTCCTTAGTCTGACAAACTTTACAAACTTCAACTTGAGCAAGCCTTGTTTCTTTCTCCTGATACCTTGGTGTAGAAGCAACAAATACCATTCTTATTTGTTGAGTCAAAATCTTCAACAAACAAGCTTCCTTTCCTTGCTCCCTTAAGAGCAACTTCACCAGTTTTCTTGCTGATAACAGTGCATTCTCCTTGTAGAATAAGACTTGAGACCGTTGTCTACAATATGCTAATTCTGAAAAGACTCACTTAAAGATCAGCTACCAGTGCTACATTAATCAAAGACAATATTTTCAATACATTCTTGCCATATCCCATTTTGAATCCTTTGCTGTTGTCTCCAAAGGTCACAAATGGGCCAACTTTCTCCTTAAATTGTGATAGCAGGGCTTTACCACCAGTCATATTCCTGGAACATCCACTGTTTATGATCCAGATGACTTTCTTCACTTGCCCTACACATAATGAGTCTTAGGTGTGCTTGGAAACCCAAGCAGTGTTGGGTAGTTTCTTCTTGGTAACTTTTTCAGGAGAAGTAGAATTAGTAATTTTAGAAGAAACAGAATTCAGTGATTGTTGTGCATGTTTTTCTTCTGATATAGACTCATTTCTTGATTCTTAAAGGTCTACTCTCAGTTTATGGCAACTCTTAATTACCTTCATGTTGCAAGGAATGCAGTCAAACTTGTCACATAATGAATTGGGATCATTAGAATTAGCTTCATTGTATTTGTAAGCTCCTTCAGCTGGCTTGCTAACATCCTTTTTACAAAGGTGAGTTAGATGATTTGAAGAGCCACATTTTTCACACTTCTTTCCAGGAGCATTTGCAACATAAGCAAAATTATTTCTTTTGCTTATCCCTATTTTTCCATTTCTATTTCTCTTTTTCTTTCTTGCATCTTCAGCTTTGGTTTCTTGAACAGGAGTCTTGGGACTGTGTTTGTTCATGAGCTTCTCTTCAGTTTTTGAAGACTGAACTGATTCTTTAGTTTTCTTTTCTTTATATATATCAGCAATTTCTTGCTTGATTATCAATTCTTCTTCACTGAAGTTGACTACACATACTTTGAATGTAGGTGCATTAACCTCTTTCAAAAAGGTTGAAGCATTCTCAGTCTTCTTGGCTTTCCCTTTGTCACCTACAGTCATCTTTCTGTCACTCATGTCTTCATAGTCAAGGCCAATAGCAATGTTTGCACATGGCTTATTCTTCTCATGATACTGTTCAACCAGTTCAGATGTGTTTCTGAAAGATTTCATCTTTACTTCATTCTTTTCTAGCTTCTCCCTTAACACTGCTTCACTTTCATTTACACACTTGAGCTTGTTCATGAGATAAGCATTTTCTTATTTTAAAGCTTCAAGCTCAACCAACAATAATTCAGTTTCTTGCTTTTCACTCTCGAGCTTCTTATTTATCTTTGTTAATCTAGCTAACTTCTTCATTAGCAGCAACCATGCTCGTGTGGATGTGAAATATTTCTGTGTTCATCTTTTCAACAGTTTCCTTGTATTGATTTACGTTTATATCAATATTGTTAAGAATTGGTGTTTGTCCTTTTGATGAGGATGATTCACCTTGCTCCAAGGCCATTAGAGCATAGTTTCCAACTTCCTCATCTTCATCATTATCTGAATCATCCCAACTCTTTCCCTCTATAATGTAAGCTTTGCTCTGTTGCTTTTTCAGAAGAGCTTTATACTTTGCTTCCAGTTCAAGATAAGCTTTGTCTTTCTTTGCCTTTTTGGTTTTCCTGCATTCTGTAGCAAAGTGTCCTAGTTCATCACAATTGAAGCACCTTATATTAGATCTGTCAACAGATCCAGTTTTGTAACCACTCTTGCTGTCAGAATTGTACTTCCCTTTCTCTTTCCAACTGTTGTCTTTGTTGAAGGATTGTCCTTTATTCCTGAAGTACCTTGGCTTCTTTACTCTAACGTTAGAGAATTTTCTAGCTAGATAGGCCATAGACTGATCTAGCTCATCCTGTTCTTGAAGAGTGTAGAACTCATCCTTTTCCAAATCTAAGATGACTTGCTCCTGTGAATCATTTGTTCTCTGCTCACTTGATAAGGCATCAGAAGTTTGGTATCTTAGTTCATTATTGAATGAGTGGCTTTCATTAAAAGTTAAATCACTTGATCCATCCACAACATGTCCTTGACCAGACCTCAGCGATTGCCTTTGAATCATCTCTAGTTCATATGTTTTAAGAATCCCATACAGAACTTCCAGAGTTATTCTGCTCAAGTCTCTTCCTTCTCTGATTGCTGAGATTTTTGTTCCAAATGGTCAGGGAGAGTAAGAAAGAACTTTAGATTCACTTTTTCAGCTTCATAGTATTTGTCATGAAGCTGCAAGTCATTTATCAGCTTGTTGAATCTTTTAAACACATCAGTAATGCTTTCCTTAGGCTTAGCCATGAAACCCTCATACTGTGAAACCAGTATCCTTCTTTGATTGGATCTAACCTCCTCAGTTCCTTCACACGGTATCTCAATCTTTTCCCATATCTACTTGGCAGTGTCACAGTTGATAATATTATTGTACATCACATTGTCAAGTGATTCAATCAAATCATTTGCAAGCTGCTATCCAGGGAAACTTTCTCCTTTTCAGCATCTGTATACTCAGCAGGATCTTTTGGGGCATAATGAGCTAGTATAACAATGTATCCATCTGTAGATTCCTCAACCCTTACCATAGGAATGAAGGGTCCATTCTTGAGGATCTGAATGTAGAATGGATTTTCCATCCTAATAAACAGCATCATTTTCTTTTTCCAAAGAGTGTAGTTAGCTTTGTCAAAGTTAGGAATTTTGATGCTAGTGATTTTCTGTGTATTCATTCTTCCAAGATCTTGAATCTGTTTTCTTTCAGATTTGGCTCTGATACCACTTGTTAGGTAATGAATCACACACATGGGGGGTGAATGTGTTTTTCTGATTTTTGGCTTTTCTTGAAAGATAATGGTTGAACAAAGTAAATTAAATCTTGTATAGAAAAGTGTTCATGCAGAAATTAAACTTGCACAAAATAAAGAACACAGATCTTTAAAACTCACTTAAATTTTATATTAAAAATTAAGATGCTTTGCTACAAATTTCTAAGCTCTTCGAAATTAAAGAGCTCAGCTTCTTCTCGAGAGTGTTACAAGAATTTTGATCTAAATTGTTACTTCTAACTAGAGGACCAGTGCTAACTTTATAGCTCAGTTAACTGCTGGTTTACACAGTGAATAATAAACATGCTATTAGCTTTTCTAAACTGTCACTTGTCATTTCTATTTATAGAAAAGCAAATCTTCCATTTTTGGCTTAACATATCTTTAGTATCTCGTGTTTACTTTAATCTTCCTCTGTCAGTTAATCTTTGCCATTGATCTTGCACACACTTCAAGCTGCTTTTTGTAGACTTGTCAATCTAGCTGTTAGATTGTTTGTTGATTGTTTATCTTGGATATTAAACTGATTTGCAATTATGTACTTTGAGACTATACTTCGAGATCTCCAGTTTGATTCATTTAAACACTTGATATCTCGATAAGTACAAAGACTTATCGAGATCTCTAGTACTCCATAATGAGTTTGGCTTGTAGAGGTCTTCAGCTCATCGAGATCTCTAGTCTTCATAACTTCACTTGACTTGTAGATATCTCTGAGTTCTCGAATGGATATAGACTTGTCGATAACTCTGAGTTCTCTAGTGAAAGAATGACTTGTCGATATTTTTTTGAGTTCTCGAGTAGCTTTCCTGACTTCTCTACTCCCGGTGGATATTGCTTATCTGTTGAATAGATATATAACTCATCCATTGAGTAGATATATAGCTTATCCGTCGAGTAGATATTGCTCATCCGTCGAGTAGATGATGTTCATCCATCGAGTAGATATATAGCTCATTCGTCGAGTAGATATTGTTTATCCGTCGGTACTCTCTGGAATTTAAATGACTTCTCAATAAGTCATTCTGGAGTTCTCGAATGACTTCTCTATAACATTAAATCTGTGACTTGTAGAGATCTTGACTTAGAACACTTTTCTCCAAACAGATTTATTCAACTCCAAGCTTCTTCAAAATTCTTCTGAGGCATGATCTTCTTGATCTTCTTCCAGATAGAATCCTTAGGCTTGATACTATTTTAGGAAAAAGACTCCAGTATGCTCCTTTGTATTTTTACAGATTTAAAGTGTTACAAGTACAAAATATAAATTTAGATAACAATACAACTTACTTAAGGTTGACAAGTTGTCTTAGTCTTGTTAAAGTACATGCATGTCTTTTACAACACTTATCGTCGTCCTTCTTTTTCTTCAACTTTTCCGCCTTCGCCTCATTTTCCTTTTTTTCTTGTGCTCAAGCGCCATTTGAATACGACGGAGAGCTATTTCCATGTCTTCTTCTCCCTCGGGCCCGTCGTAAGCAACACCATCGATAATTACTTTGTTATTGTCAAAATCATAGTAAAAAACTATTTTTCGGAAAATTTGAGAAGAGAATGTTTAGAGAAGAGAAAATGTAGAATGAAAAGAAATGAGATTACAAGAGCACTATTTATAGGCTGAAAATCGGAATTTTAAAAAACAAAAATTAAATTTAGGCACAAAAAAAATGTTGCGGAAGCTGAGGGGGAAAACTGTTGATTAATCTGTCATAATTACACAAGGCGGCAGGAACCACTGCAGCAATGCTTCAAAGCGGAAACTCTTTCTGCAGCAATGAGCCAATGCGGTAGATCGATCAAACTCCTCAACGTTTGACCGATCAATTTTTATTATTATTGGCACAAAAATTGATATTGATTTAATATTTACACAAAAAATAAGATTGAATTCACAAAAAACATAAAATTAATAATATAAATTTTATTATTAAATTTATTATATACGTCTCTAAAACTAAAGAGTTAGACTACTCGAATAACATACTCGAATATGTATAAGACACACAATAGTAAAAAAAAAATTAAAGTTCTAAAACTAAAGAGTAGTACCTCAAACTGAACATCATCCGACTGAACAACAGGGGGAGCGGATAGGGTGTGAAGCAGGGGGAGCAGTAGCAGCAACCTACAAATGTATTGAGTATCAAACATTATATAAATCTCTAAAACTAAATAGTTAGACTACGCGAATAACATGCTCGAATATGAATAAGTACCTCAACCTGAATAGGATGAGAGATATGTACAGGGATAGCCGCAGCGTTAGGGACTACAGTCTCAATCTACATTAGATGTCAATAACTCGATCAAACTACATATAATTCGGTGTAGTAGACTACTCGAATAACTTACTCGAGTAAGTACCTGACGAGGACATGAGAATCAGAAGCAAACTCCTGCAATAACACGATAAGATAACGATCATACACACATTCACATTCAATATAGTAGACTGGATTTTAGAATGACATAAATGAAACGCACCTCACGTGTATGTTTCTCAGGTGAAGGAGGATCACTTGGATCAATATGCATATCTTGTGCATGTGAGGGTCTATCAAAACTGGGTCTACTGAATGCATGACCCCTCCACCCAGTGTTGAATCAATCATAACGAATCAGAAACTTAGGAATGCACTCATAAAACCAGTCTGGGGGATCATGGCTGTGAATAACATGCAATGTCCTCATCCCACAGTAAAGCTGCACAAATCATTAACAATTATTAATCATCTACCTAAACACCCTATAAAAATACAATAATGAAATAAATGAATACATGATTTAAATATTAAACTAAACTCTAAAACATACCGCATCAACCATGTCCTGCTGAGAATACCAGTCATGCGGCACTATCTTGCGGGGATCCCCACCCATAAAATGAGCAATCCTCAGCTTATTATGGGTCCTATACCAGTACATATACTGGTCAATGCTCACGTACTGCCCCTCTCCAACGGGCTCTATCTGGCCATCAAGAAAAGCATACCACTCATCCCGTTACTGTCTCAGAGTAGTCATATGTTGGTCCCTCTGCCAAAGAGATAACTTGTCCCTCCGCAGAGCAGGCATGTCAATAGGATCATCTGGAATATGTTGCAGCATACCGAATTGTCTCAAGACTCTGTCTGGCATGAAATACTCGACAATCTCGAAGCAAATAAGTGGAATACGGCCGAGACGTATATACGAAACATCCATCAGATCGACATCATGCTGCTCCTCAGAATAGTCCACTACATCAAAGAATAACCGATAAGCTCCCATGTCAGCTAACTCATCTCAAATCGATCAAAATCTCCCCGGTACTGACCTATAAGCAAAATAATAAGGAAATATATGAAACTGGATAGTTCAAAAGCATGCAAATGTTTGGTCGAATGAGAGTTCAAATAGTAAATATGTAAAAAAGAACAGTACCTGTATGGTGGTGAGGGTTCTCCCTCCGATCAGGGTTCGGCTCAGCCCATGCTAAAGCCCTCGTCCAAACAAGCTCCACTCCGGGTGCAATCGTAGGAGCACCAAGTAACAACCTCTCGTGTGCCCACATCATTAATAGCATCATGCATCCATTAAGTGTTGTTGCACTCTTATGAGCAGCCTTGGTCAAACCTCTAAAAAAATAGCTCAATACAGCAGCTTCTCATGCATACGATTTAATCCGAGGTGAATCCTGGATGAGCTGTAAGTACCTGCGACACATGAAATACAGAGTAAGTTAGAATACAGGGCATGATATGCAAAAACAATGAGGCATTTATGTCAAATTAGAACTAAGATGCTATAAACTCCAATTTAAGAACTAAAATGCATCAATTACAAGAATTATAGTGTCAAATTGGAAATAAATGAGAATACAAGGCTCATACGCAAAATCAAGCAAAAAGGACAAGTGAAGGACTAAGATGCTATAAACTATAATTTAAAAACTGAAATGCAACAAATACAAGTAAATACCTCGGATGCACGGTATATCGACTCGATTAAGGAAACAATATGCCCCTAATGATATAGAAAAGATAAGCTCGTGTGTAAACCACAAGATCCTGTTCTAGTCCCCCTCTGGTAGCTCCGCATATCATTCCCTTAATTTGTAAAGCTTGACCCCGTCCCTGTACATATCTCTACGCCCCACCTCATCCAATCTTGCATCCTGCCATTCCCTCATCCAATACGCCTTCGGAGCGTCAAGTTCCCTATGAGTAACTGGATGACTTTTAACAGGGAGGCCCATAATCATGTATACATCCTCGAGGGTGATGGTCAACTCACCAAATGGAAAATGAAAGGTGTTAAACTCTGGCCTCCACCTGCAATTGCATTCATATACAAACATCACAAACATTGCCAATGACGATTCAAATATATGAGAAAACTGATTACAAATTAGTACCTTTCCACTAAGGCCGTTATCAAACGAATATCATTCTGAGGAACTGAACGATTGTTCATGAAAGCCGAGAAACCCATAGCCTTAGCAACTCACGCTGGGGATCATAAAGTATCCACTGGTGATGATAAGCTGTGTACTGCTGTACATCCAGCTTATCCCGCATACCTCCCGCCCGATATGGCAGTACTAATATGATCATCCTGCATCGTCAAGAGTGATCTAACAATAGGTCCCGCACTCATTCTCCATAGTAACTTCAAAGTGCACAATAAAAAATTCAAACCCCAATCATATTATAATTAACAAAATTATCATATTTCGATCAAATCATCATAATTTTGAATTAAACCCTATTTTCGACAGCTTGAAGGGTGAATATAGGTTGGTAAAATAAATCTTGAAGCATCCAACCATCGAATCACTCCAGCTAGTAAAGGTTAATTTCGAGTCTTAAAACATTTACACGGGCTCTTACGGGGTGATATATATTTCTTTACATAGCGCATTATGAAATCTTTCCACCTAATTTGTTAATCAACCAAAAACAGCGTGGCAACTACTAATTGCTTACCAATTTAATCAAGCATACACTTCTCTTTTACCAAATGCAGAACTATAACACGTGATTAATCTTCCCGTAGCACTAGTGATGGGTAATTATTCTCAGATGGTCATTTTCTATTCAAGTTGCCAATTAAAAATCTAAAACACTATGTAGTTGGTACATGATGATGGTACTAATACTAATAAAATCTAAAGTCATTGGCAAAACTAGCTTGCTTGCAAATAAACTAATCTTATACCAACTAACAACTATTTTACTTATATCCTAACAGTACTCATGACATGTAATACTTTTACAAAAACTTGGAAGACAAGACTGATCCACCGCTTCATTTAACTGAAACTAATAGCACCACCGAAAATAAAAAAGTGCACCATTTGTTGCTTAAATTAAAGAAAAACAACGAGAAAAAAACACTGCAGAACTCAAAACATTTCATCCACAATAGGGAACAGAGAACATACTTTGAGTTGACTAGCAACGCTATCCTGCTGATTCTCCAGAGTTACGAGTGTAGAACTGGTAGCTGATTTAGCACCTAATCTAGCAAATGAATTGTACGTTGTTAGCCACGAGTAGCGATTAAATGGAAATCCTAGCACCTGAAATTGTTCATTTCATTTTTCAACTCAAACACAAACAAAATCTGCTACAAACTCTAAAATTAGCCAAATCACCGATCATCAAATTACAAACCTACTCCAAAATAATCGTCACACAACTACAAAATCACCTGTCAAACAAGTACAAATCACTAAGACTAAAATCACAATGTAATCAATGTGTGTATGTCGTGTGGTTCGCATTAGTTTCATTGCGAAAGATGTAATCGTGTATGTCTGTGTGTAACTATGTGTGTATATCGATATAAGTGTGTATAAATGTGTGCATAATGGATCTTACCCAGTTGATTAATCGCTTGAAATGGACTGAAATCAGCCTTCAATTGCCGGAGAATCAATTCTAGGGTTTATAATTTTGATTTGGGAAGAATAAAGTATTTTCTAATCTAAACGGGTTAAACCGGGTCCCCGGATGCCGTATTGAGACAATGCGGCAATGGGTAGATCTGTAATTTCTCAAAATTTAGGTAATTATTTGTTAAAATAAAGAATTTATTAATAGAGATATATAAATACAAAATAAAAATAAAAATATAACAACCAAACAAAAAATTATTTAGGAATTTAAACATAAATTAAAAATATTTCTACATTTATTAATTATTAATTGACAATTACTTAAAAATAAATTAAATTATTTCCAGCAATGTAACATTGTGGGGTTCGCATTGAGTCAATGTTGCAGTGGGTGGTTATGTAATTTCGTGAATTTTAAATAATTGTTTGTTAAAATAAAAAATTTATTAATATAAATATATAAATGATGTATAAAAATATAACAATCAAAACATAAATAAATTAGGAATTTTAACATCAATTAAAATTATTTCTACATTTAATATTTATTATTTAAAAATTATATTAAAATAAAACTAAATTATTTCCAGCAATGAATCAAAGCTGAAGTACTCCCGCAATGAAGGAAAGCGAGACCGCAATGAATCAAAGCTAACGTACTCCCGCAATGAAGTATTGCAATAACACTATGTAACAATGCGGCGGGTGGTTGCTAGAACCACCTGAAGCTGTGGAAGGACACCCATTTATGAATGACTCTTATCAAAGTTTAAATCCTCCCTATAATTATAAGTTTTTTTGTTACATCTTATCTCACGTGATGTAAATACTTGCATATGCGCGATCAACTTCAATTTTTGAAATTGAAATATCTTTTTTTATAAAATAGATAAAATTTCATGACAAAAATAATTTATTTATATATATTTATTAAATAGCCCCTATTGAGTAACAATTTTGGTTCCGCCCTTACGCAGCGGGCTGTTGGCCCCAAATGTCATTTTTTGGGTAGAATAACCCTCAATGTCATTTTGGAAAAATATGGCCCCAAATTTCACTTCAAACGGGGTCTCGGGGTTCGTTTTTCTATAAACCAAAAACGCAATTTCATGTTTCATTTTTATTATTATTTAATTTTTAACATGCAAAACGTATATTCGTGCTACAGTTTTTCATTTTTTTTTTTTTATGCTAAAACGGAGTTTGATGTTTGGTTTTTGGAGGAAAACTCAAGTTAAAGTTCTGTTTTGCATTTTTTTTTATTTTTAACACAAAATATTAGATATTTTATTTTTTTAGCTTTACACGTTATTCTAAGGGATATTTTGTTCATGTTTTATTAATATCTATATATTTTTTATTTATTTTTAAATCCAAATTGGGAATTGGTGAATCCCAAAATATTAAAAACATTTAATAATTACGGGTCGACTACTAGGGTTTAGGGCCTAGATTAAATTAGGGTTTAGAAACTCTAAATCTTAAACCCTAAATCAGTGTACATTTTATGAATTTAATTTTTTAATATTTCTAAAATCCAAAAGAGAATTGATGAACCCTAAAATATTAAAAATTATTAAATTAGGACCCATTTTTTAATATTTAATTCTCAGTTTAAAATTAATAAAAATGAAATATCTATATATATGAATAAAATACCCCTTAAAGTAGCATTTTAAACTTGAAAATATAATATTATTTAGCATCTTGGTTTGAAAAAACATGAAAAACTGTTGATTCATTTAACGTTATCCTCGAAAACAAGAGATGGTGTTGCGTTTGGTAGAATAACGTAAGATGAAGTTACATTTAACCATTAAAAAAAGAAAAAAAAAAGAAAACATAATGCGCGGTCACATTTTTGTTTAATAGGAAAAACTGGAAGACGAAACCTTGTTTTGAAGTTACATTTGAGGCCATCTTTTCCTAAAGTGGCATTAATGGTCATTCTCCCCCAAATAGTGATATTTTGGGTCTTTTTTCAGTCCTTGTGCTTTTTGCAAAGAAATATCAAGTGTACAAATATATGTAATTTCATATTATGACCCAATATTTTATATGATCAAATATAAGAATCTTAAATCTGAGAGGATAATTTTAGGAAGGTTTCCTTAGGCATTTATTTTTTTTGCCAAAAATTAAAACAGATTTCATTAATAGTTTGAAGGAGAATTAATCGGGATAAACCCCCAACTGAAAAACAAATAGAGCTAAACAATTAGCCGTTTTGTTTCCAGATTGTTTAACAAACTGAATACAAATATTCTGAAAATTAAAAATGAAGGTAATGATTTCTCGGGGAATCCAACATGCATCTCCCCCGAAAATAGTAGCTTCACAATTGACCCTCAGATTAATTCCATTGATAGTGCAATCTTCAGAGAACTCATTTGCAACAACTGATTTTAGAGACCTCATGTTATGAATAAATATTTTTTGTGGGAGGTGACCACATGCGATTTTCGCCACCGTTCCAAGCGCAACCTAGCTTTCTACCTGTCGGACACCAGCTATAGAACTGCCGAAAGTGTTGTTGATGCAAGATATCCACCATCAAATTTATTTTCAACACAACCATCACATCGCACAAAGCGAGACTCATTGCATAAAGCGAGACAATCAAACGCTCAAATAATAACTCAAACAAAACAAAATGAAAAAGACCCAAAATTCAAAGATCTCTGAATACCATCAAATTTTAATATGTTGTTAGACCAGAGATTTTGAATCTAAAAACTGAACTTTATTATAAAATCCGAGATCTTAACTTAGTAGATCTGAAAAATTAAAGTGAAGAATTTTAATAATTTATTCGAGTTTTATGAAATAAATCTCGATTTTATTGAAGAAAAAGTAAACAAATGGAGGATATGGAGATGGGCAGAAAATATGGAAAAGAAGATAGGGCGGTTAGGATTGTGGGGCGGATGACTCTCATTCGAGAGAGAATTAGGTTATTTTTTGTCCTGAATAATAATTTACCTTAGGTATTTATATTTGAAGGCTTAATAACAATTCAATTTAGTTGTTTGAATCAAAAACTTTAATTTTGATTAATGAAAATTGAAGTGAGAATCGAATATACAATCTCATTTTCGTAAAGAAAGCGATCCCATAAATTCTTCTGATTCAAGAAGAGCTAAATATCTCATGCGGATGAAATAGGTTTGTTGATTGTTTGTGAGTGTGATTAATAATAATACAAGTGATTCTTCCATTAATATCATTTCAGTCAGTTCGCGGTCCTCATAATAAAATGAGGTAATCAACCTGCAATGTTAACCCAAATGAATATAACATCAATTTTCAACATATGGCCGGAATTACTTGAATATGGGTACAGATAGGGGTGTACATGAGCCGCCCAACCCGTTTAACCCAATCCAACCCAATCCTATTTTCGGCCAACCCAACCCGAAAATTTTAAACCGTATTTTAAATGGGTTAAATTTACATCAAACCAGTTATATTGGGTTGGGTATGGTTTTAAATTTTATTGGGCCAATCCAACCCAACCTGATGTAATCCAGTAAGTGTCATTACAGTTTTATATGTTACAAATGCAACATATATAACTGCTTATTGTTTGGAAGGTAAACAGATTATGTTAGGAACGAGAGTTTTAAGTTTGGATTGGGATAAATATTGTTTGGTTGATGAAAGGGCTTGAACAGAATTGACAAACGTGGGAAACAGTAACAATCCTAGAATTTGGGCATGTCGTTCATTTAGAAAATCCACATCCCGTTATTAATATAATAAGAACTTCTTATTAAGAAGTTTTTTAATGAGTAAAAGAGTTTGATCTCTGATAACAAAAAGAAACAGATATTCGAGTCACTTGTAACTAGAGTTCTTATACCAAATGTTATAAAAGGAGAAGCAGTTTTGTTCATGACTAAAAGAATACCTTTTATTTTTAGGAATCAAATTATTTTTTATTCATAAATATGCACAATAACAGAAACAGAAGTCGAGTATTGTGTACATATTGCGGAGGCTATAGCTGCAAAGACACTCAATTATACTCGATGTGATTTATGTCTTGCATGCATAAATATAGTGTAGGCAACATTAACTACAAATATGTGTGATACTAATCCCAATTTTATATGTGATACATTAAGCACTTAAATTTGCTTCTAATTGACATAAATGTTAAGATTTTAGATTTTTTTTAAAACCCGTATAAACCAACACAACCCGGTGTACTATGGTTTGGGTTGGTTCACGAATAAATTTTGATGGGTTGGGTTCGAAAATTATCAAACAGTTTGTTATGGGTTGGTTTGAGCTAATGCTTTAAACCGGGTCAACCCGGGCCGTGTACACCCATGTATACAGTGTTATCTTGTTGGTTCGCTCAGAAGAGTAAAAGGTTAGATGCATCATGCACGCATAGATGCATGGATGGTGAGAGTGGGTGAATAAAGCATGAAAGGTGAGAGCGAGTGATTAGAAATTCGGAGCAGAGATGTACCAGGGGTTTGGGATATAGCGGGGAGCTCGATTCTTCTAAATACTTATTCATGTTAATTAATCTGCAAAAATAAATTTGATACAAAAAAATTCCAAAATTGAATATATTTTAAAAATAGAAAGTCTTTTTTTAGAATTCTTTTACTTAAAAACAAACCAAGTCTTAATTGTTATTGGTCACATAATAATTGTTTTCGTTCAAAATTATGAGATACCAACTTAAAATTTTGAAAATTCTTAACACTGTCATCACTTTTTGGTTTTTCGGACAAGTAATGGTGGTGCTAAATAGGTAAAATTATACTCTACAGGAATACTAATTTTAATGTAAAATAGTAAAATGCTATTATTGATCTTAAATATAAAATCACCTATAGATTTTGATGCTGGTATGATTGTCAAATTAACTTAATATGCAAGACAAGTGGGTAGATGAAAATAAATTATTTTTAAAGTAATAGTGACAAATATAAATTATGTATTGAAAAATAGATAGTTGAAATATAGTTTATTTAGATGAATTTTTCAGAAAAATACTCAAGGTCAAAAATATTTTTGCAAAAATACTATCATTTTTTACAAAATTTTGTAAAAATACCTTTTTATTTGCAAAAATACTATTTTTATATTTTTTTGCAAAAAATACGATTTTCTGCGACTCGATTCAACTAGATAGAATTTTCGACGAGTTTCTGTAACTCCATGGAATTTCGTATAACCTTATATGCAACCAAAAAACTCAATTCAACTAGTTGCATGTCTGTTTGATTTCGGCTGATTCCGTTTTTTTGTAAAAAACAGAAGATAATAAAATCGTAATTTTTTTTATTATTTTTAATAATTTCTCTATTTAGAAATGTTTGGGGTCATTTTAAAATTATGCATTGGAACACAATTTCTATTTTAACAACAAAATTCATTTTCTGATTTCAAATTATAACAAAAGCTATACGTATTTTAAATACACCTTGCTCTAACCGAAAAAATGTGAAGAATCTGAGTAATACTTTACTAAACCAGTACACCATAATTGTAAGTATTGATCACCTTATAATTTATAGGAAATTAAGAATAGAAAAAATGGGCTTTTTAGAGTGGCAATTTGTCTTTCAGTTCTTGTTAAATTTGAATCAAGTTGGGCTGGAATAAGTTTTCCACAAGAATCATGTGGACAAATGTATAGTTAATTAGATCTGAGCATAATGAATATAAATAGTTCCATTGTTGTGACTTGTGAAGCTGCACTTTCCAATCCACTAATTAATTAATCGACGACCTTCATTTTCACTTTCAGTTATGTACTTGATGTCTCGACTCTTGGTTTAAACCCAACTGATAACTTATGTAATTTGGGGCTGATGATAGACAATTATTATAATGGCAATGATGGAAATGAATAATAATTATATGAATAGATAATAATGTCATAATCAGATTGGATAATAATTATTTGGATTCATACTCATTATTTTAATCGGATTATGTATGTCTTATTGGTTAAATTTTGTGATGACTATATATACACAGTCATATTATATTTGATTGGTATGCTTAAGAGATGTAGTCGTCTTATGTATCGTACGGGAGATGCTTGAGCATTGATTGACTTAAGTATTAGTTTTGGACACCATTGAGGTGTTATGTATTGATGTATTATTTATAACTAGCTCTATGGCTCGTGCAATATACATACATACTCTAGATTATGCTAATTAAAATTATTTTCGTTGTAATTGTTGACGACATATTTATGTTATTATCTAATGAATGAATAATTTATTTGTTTATGCATATGAGCATGAATGATTGAGGTATGTTTACAATGGTGCATTCGCGGGAATTAATAAATTATGTTAGTATACATTTTTTGCCACTTCATAATTAAATGGTATTTGTAATATGTTAATGTTTATAAAGTAAAATATATACAAGTGATTATGCGTGCCTGATAAATATTAATCACTCTAAAAATAAAATAATTATTAATTTATTTTTTAATTATTTAATGTGTTTGTGTGTTAGAAATGTGATTGATGTGTCATACTATATAGGCAATTGACGCAAGTACTGTAAGTTTACTCACAGAATGACATATTATACTCTCCATCCCAAAAACTTTCTATTTTGGGATATTCCCAACAGATTGTTAATATTTCCTAAAGTAACATATTATCTTTATAGTGACTCCAAAATTTACCCCCGGTTTCTTAATTTTCTTCAATAAAATTATATGGTGTATATAGTGTATGTCATAAAATGATTAATAGTGAAGTATAAATCGTACATATATGTAGAAATAGTTGTTTTTTTATTTTTTATTTCATTGAATTTAATATAATATTTTGTCATTTCATTATGTTGGAGGACGAGGTTAGATTGATGACAAATAAGAATATACGAGTATGTATGTGTGTATATCCCTGTATCAATTTACATATATAAATATATATACATATATATATATATATGTGTGTGTGTGTGTGCACATATTAATTATACAATAATTGATAATTTTTAAGAAATGAATGACGAGGTGAATTAAATATTATATAGATATGAATGTAGGTGTGACAGGTCTCAACCCCGGGGTTAGGGGCTGACGTCACCAAAAATATGATAAATTATAACAAAACTGCTAAATAAACTTTATTATAATACATGACCCCAACCAGGAGCCAAAACAGGTTCAAGTATTATTTAGGTTACAACACACACACGCTAACTTATTCAAAACCTAGTCACTCTCACTTATTACAGTAACTCATCAGACCTCAGGGCCTGATACAAACTACCTCGGAAGAGCCGGGACCGGAGGCTGACACTCTACGCTGACCTGGTCTTCTAGACATCTGCAATAAATAAATACAAAACAAGCTGCAAGGGTGAGCAATCCATTGCTCAACAGTACCTCTATATGAATAACCAGTAACAGGTTGTATAAAATAATATAGGAACAGATATTAAACTGATATACGAGAAATCCGTAAAACAGGTATAAACTGGATATCAAAACTAGCATGCTTTGCAAAATAACATCATCTGTAGTATGCTGTGTAAAAATACCAGAGTTCAATTTTAGCATGCTATTTCCTTTCTAAAACCACTGTCCATTGCTGGACCAATAAATCACCGGTCCCGTTACGGGGAATATAAACTATTCCAACTTTATCAGATATATAAAAGAGGATGAATTCTAGGGACAGCTGATCAGTCTATCCCACCATAAATTTCGTTCCGGAACTCGGAAACTAGCTAGGTCTCTGTCATTCTGGACTAAGCGGACTACCAGTGCGCACATCCGACTTAGCCTCTTACGCAACCATGCTGGGCCGTTACCTAATAACGGACCTCTTACGCCAACTGACCATCCAATATCTGATTATTTTTTTATCCAGTTTCCAAAACCATTTACACATATCTCTTTTTAAACCATTACAGCACATATTCTAAAATCCCTTTTTAATTTTAATCATAATCTAGAGATAGGCATTTTCAGAATTTACTTTTTCCCCAAAACCTCAGTTAACAAAGCATATTTAAATACGGGGAATACGTAACTTAAAACGTTCTGTTCCAATACATATTTTAAATAAACAACTATTCATATATACTGAACTGTAAAAGATTAGTTCAGGGGTACTTGCCTTGCGAAGCTTTGCACTAACTTTGGCTTAATTCTAATTGACTTGAACTACCGGGTCCTTTGACTCGAACCTACGAAATCGAAACAGCCTAGGTTAGACAACCGATTATGTTTGACTTTTCCTCACTAACTAATTACCCATCGCTATAATTTTCGACTCGTAAGTATATTAATATCAATAACATATACTTAATAATGGTGCACATAGCAATCAGAGTTTAATTTGTATTAACGAGGTATATGAACTCGATTTATAATTTAAGGTAATTTTTAGAAAAAATGGATAGCGACTCCTCTGTTTATAGGTCTACCCGTCGAAACATCAATCGACGTCAAATCCCAACAAAATCAATTTGAATCGTCACATAACTAAATTTTAGTCCTGAATATAATTTATACAAATTTTATTTATTAAAATATTTAGGACTCAGAGTTATATCATCCCCGTCCACCGTCCGCTCGTAACAAGTCATCGCGGTACGGCGGCAAAATTTCGCGGGTACCCGATTAATTCTCGGGTTTCCAACACGAAACTTCGCCGATTAAGTATTAACAATTTCCCCGCATGAACAATAATTAATATCACGAAATTACTCAAGTAAAATCCTGCAGAAAAATTGCTAAAAATTATTATAATATTCAAATTCACAATCTGCAAAAACATAATAGGAATCAAACGAAAACAAAACCACACAGCCAACACGCGCGAACGCGCCACCAAACCAACAAAACCGAGACACAATACAGGCGGCACCTCCACCTTCCACCACTACTCACACACTCTTAAACACACACACAGACACATATATATACATAGATAAGCACATATATATGCATGCAGGTCAATAAACAAAACTAGGCCGGAGTATTCACCGGAGAAATCGGAAACCGAAACGGCGGCAAGAAGAAAATCAGCCAGGAACAGCTATAATCGAAGAAGGGAAGAACAGGAGAGGAGGAGAAAAAAAAGAAACAGAGAGAGAGTAGTGAGAGAGAGAGAGATGAGATGATTCGAGAGAGAGAGAGAGACCGGGTTGAAATAAACCGAAAAGGAAAGAAATATCCCCTCCTTCTGTTAAGCCGCGTGTCCGATAAAAAGGGACACGTGGCTACTTTATAGACTGGACACAATTTTTATAACCCCGAATCGTAAAATTGGCGATACATACCGCGCACGAGAGTTAGTCGGAAAAATTCCAAAATAGTCTTAAAATGTCACAAATAATTCAAAGCTATTAAAAATAATTTTTGTATAATTTTTAACTTAATTTTGAATCGCGCTTTATACCCGCAATTAATGATTAAACGAAACAATGTGCGGGTAAAACTAACTCCGAAAATTCTTAAAATAATTTTAAAATTCTCAGAATATTGTAAACATAATAAAATATGAGTTTCATAATTTTTGAAGAATCCAAGAATTAAATATGGATTTTACAATTTAAATGAATTCAGAAAATCATTGAAGAATAAATAAATGACAGAATATTGATTTGTAAATTTTGTAAAATCCCTAAAATAATTAGCAAGGTTATAAAATCATAAAAACAATTTTGGAGACAACCCAAATAATTTCGGAAATAAAATAGTCATAAAATCACTTTAAAAAAAATGAAACCAAAAATAACGCTGTGCACCAGCTAATTATAAAACACACTACGCAATCCAACAATCGCATATATCGATGATAAGTAAACACAGAGACCATGAGTGATATAAACTTCTTTATTAATTAACTACGCAATAATTACATATTTAAATATTACAGAAATATACGAGTCGTTATATCCTTCCCCCCTTTAAAAGATTCTGCCCTCAGAATCTTTACTAGTTAAATAAGTGAGGATATTTATCAAGCATATCTGATTCTAGTTCCCAGGTAGACTCTTCTACCCTAGGGTTTTTCCAAGGTACTTTAGCTATAGGAATAGATTTATTTCTAAGTACACGCTCCTTACGATCTAATATTTGGATTGGCTGCTCCACATAGGATAAATCCGATTGAAGCTCGATCGGTTCATATTCAATTACTTGATTCGAGGCAGGAATGTACGACTTCAACATTGACACATGAAATACATTATGGATATGTTGTCCATTATGGGGGTAACGCTATCTCGTATGCCACTTTTCCTATTTGCTTCAAAACTTCAAATGGACCTATATATCTCGGACTCAGTTTACCCTTCTGACCGAATCGAACCAATCCCTTCCATGGCGAAACTTTTATTAATACCAATGATCTTGTTTCAAAACTTATGTCTTTTCGATGCAAATCTGCATTCTTTTTCTGTCTATTCTGCGCGGCTTCCAATCTTTTCTGAATTAACATCACTGCTTCTTTTGTCTGCTGCACTAATTCAGGTCCTAACACTTTCTTTTCTCCTACCTCATCCCAGTATAGAGGTGATCTACACTTTCGTCCATATAAAGCTTCGTAGGGTGGCATTCCAATGCTGGCATGGTAACTGTTATTATAGGAAAATTTTATTAATGGTAAATGATCGTCCCAACTTCCCTTAAAATCCAAAGCACATACCCTTAACATATCTTCGATCGTCTGAATCGTTCTCTCACTTTGGCCATCAGTTTGAGGATGATAAGCGGTGCTCATATTTAATTTAGTTCCTAAACACTCTTGAAACTTTGTCCAAAATCTTGAATTAAATCTTGGATCTCGATCTGATACTATAGACACAGGTACCCCATGCTTGGAAACTATCTCATCTAAATATATTTTAACTAGCTTTTCCAGAGAATACTTTTCATTAATTGGGAGGAAATGCGCTGACTTGGTCAATCTATCAATGATCACCCAAATGGCATCGTGATTCGATCTTGTCCTCGGCAAGCCTACCAAAAAATCCATTGCAATTTCTTCCCACTTCCACTGTGGAATTTCTAGAGGCTGCAACAATCCACTGGGCCTTTGGTGCTCTGCTTTTACTCTCTGACACACGTGAAACTTGCTAACCCACTCCGCAATCTCTTTCTTCATTCCTGGCCACCAGAAGTGTTTCTTTAAATCTTGGTACATCTTCGTGCTACCAGGGTGAATAGAAAACCTAGAATTGTACGCTTCATGCAATATTTCATTCTTCAGTTCTGCTACGTTAGGAATCTAGATACGAGAGGAAAACTTGTATAAACCGCGGTTATCCTTTTGAGTACATAATTCTTCTCCTGTCAGATCTTCCAATTCTCGTTCCATAACTCCTTCTTGACATCTTTTAATCTTTTCCATTAACGCTGGCTGGAAAGTAATCTCGTATAGCGATTCCCGATCTTCACCTGACACTTGAATTTGGATTTCCATCTTTTCCAAGTCCCGTGCCAATTCATTCGCGATACGGGCCATGTTTAATTTCTCTTTTCTACTTAGGGCATCAGCTACCACATTAGCCTTACCTGGGTGATAGTTAATTGAACAGTCATAGTCCTTAATCAACTCCAACCATCTCCTTTTTCTCATGTTTAAGTCCTTTTGGGTGAATATATACTTTAAGCTTTTATGATCCGTGTAGATATCACACTTCTCTCCGTACAAGTAATGACGCAATAACTTCAAAGCAAACACTATAGCCGCCAACTCAAGATCATGAACTGGATATTTCTGCTCGTGGGGCTTTAACTGCCTAGACGCATAAGCAATAACCTTATCATGTTGCATTAGCACACAACCTAATCTTTTAAGAGAAGCATCACTGTAAATTACGAAATTCCCGGTTTCATCTGGTAATGCTAACACTGGTGCTGTCACTAGTCTTTTCTTTAGCTCTTGAAAGCTTTCTTCACATTTCTCCGTCCAAACAAATCTCTCATTTTTCCGGGTCAGCTTGGTCAACGGGGTTGCAATCTTGGCAAAGTCCTTCACAAATCTTCGGTAATAGCCTGATAATCCAAGAAAACTTCTAATTTCTGTCGGGGTCTTTGGCTGCTCCCATCTGGATACTGCTTCAATCTTTGCAGGGTCTACCTTAATACCATCTTTACCTACTATATGACCTAAAAACTGAATTTCCTCCAACCAAAATTCACACTTTAAGAACTTAGCATATAATTGTTTTTCTCTCAACCTTTGTAATGCAATCCTTAGATGTCCGGCATGGTCATCTTTGGTCTTTGAATAGATGAGGATGTCATCAATAAATACAATAACAAACTTATCCAAGTAAACCTTGTACACCCGGTTCATTATTTCCATAAAAGCTGCTGGCGCATTAGTCAACCCGGATGACATCACTAGAAACTCGTAATGGCCATATCTGGTTCGAAAAAGCAGTCTTTGGTATATCTTCAGGCTTGATCTTCAACTGATGATAGCCCGATCTTAATTTAATCTTGGAAAAACAACATGCTCCCTTCAGTTGATCAAATAAATCATCAATCCTGGGTAGGGGTACTTATTCTTGATGGTTAACTTATTCAATTCTCGGTAGTCAATACACAATCTCATGCTTTCATCTTTCTTTTTCACAAACAACACTGGCGCACCCCACGGGGATACACTTGGTCTGATTACCCCTTTATCCAAAAGTTCCTGAAGTTGTTTAGCTAGTTCTTTCATTTCTACTGGGGCCATACGGTAAGGTGCCTTTGAAACTGGTTCTGCTCCCGAAATCAAATCAATAGAAAACTCAATCTCCCGATCTGGTGGTAATCCTGGTAACTCGTCTGGAAACACATCTGAAAATTCATTAACTACCGAAATCTTCTTCAATTCGGGTATTCTCTTCTCAGTGTCCACAACATGAGCTAAGTATGCTTCACAACCTTATCTCAATAACTTCTTTACTTTCAAGATAGAAAGAAATTGCTTGTCCTATTTTTGTCCTTGATAAACCATCCTTTTGTTGTCTTCTGAGTATAACAAAACATTCTTTTTCTTACAATCAATATTTGCCTTATGCCGAGACAACCAATCCATTCCTAAAATTATATTAACTCTCCTAACTGAAAAGGTATTAGATCCACCAAAAAGAAATGCCCGCAAATTTCTATTTGACTATCTAGGGCAAAACTGGTTTACTGAGACTTTATCCTGATTAGCTACCTCTATCGATAAGGGTTCATCTAAATTTTTCAACATCAAATTCATTTTACTTACACATTCTTTAGATATAAAGGACTTAGATGCTCCCTGAATCAAATAAAACCTTAATAGGAACTGAATTTAGAGAAAGCGTACCTGCAACCACATCTGAATCATGAGCATTAGATTTCTTGGTCATTTTAAAGGTTCTGGCTATCGCTGTACTAGTTGCTGGTCCTTGAGATTCATTACCTCCTACATTACCCTGAGTAGCCGTCTTGCAGTTTCTGGAGATGTGCCCAACCTTACCATACTTGAAGCAAGTGACTCCGACATTTCCTGGGTTACATTCTGACGCGTAATGACCCTTTTTATCGCATTTAAAACACTGGACATCCTTCCGACACATACCACTATGCTTTTTACCACATAACTTACAATCCACAACTGGTCTGGTTGACTGGACTGGGGCGGAGGCAACTGAAGTGACACCGGAATTTGTCTGAGCCATGCCTTGCCTTCTAAATCTCCGATTCTTATTCCGGCCAAACTTCCTTGGGAACTTCTAACTAGACTCCTCCTGGTCTGCATTAGCTGTACCACTTTCAAACTTTCTTTTTCGATCAACCCTTTCCTTGGAGGCCAACTTCTGATCACTCTCTATCACCAGGGCAGCTTGAACTACAGAGGTATACGTCTTAAGTTGCAGGGCTACCACTCCGCTACGAATTTCCGGCTTTAGTCCTTGCTGAAATCTCCTAGATTTCTGAATCTCAGTGTTTACATATCCAGGGGCTAGTCGAGCCAACTCCGTAAACTTGGCCTCATACTCAGCCACGCTCCTTTCTCCCTGCTTCAATTCCAAAAACTTTACTTCCAACTGACACTGCAAACAATCTGGAAAATACTTTTCTAGGAACAGCTCTGTGAATCTAGCCCAAGAAACTAGGACCTTCTCCTTCTAAGGCACACGCAGATTCCCACCAAAAACTTGCTTCACCTTTCAGAAAATAACTAGCATAATCTGACTTAGAATCATCACTCACCTAAGTAAGAGTGAAGGCTTTCTCCATTTCTTTAAGCCAAATTCTAGCAGCAATCGGGTCTACCTCGCCCTTAAACTCTGGGGGTTTAACTGACTGAAAAGGTTTGAAACTAACAGTCTGGTTCGGTTCTCTAGGCTGGGGTTGATGTTGAAGCTGTAACTGTTGTTGGATTTGTTGATGTTGTTGTTGTATAAATTGCTGCTGTTATTGCTGCTATTGTAGGAATTGCTGTTGCTGCTGCTGGAATTGTTCTTGCTGCTGAGCCATCTGATTAGACTGTTTGCGCAGCAAATCTAGTAATCCATCCATGACTGGGCCCCCTTCAGAGTTCCTACTGGAGGAATTGGACGGGAAATTTTCCTTGGAGGCATTCTCCTGAAACACAACAAAAAGGTTTTATATAAAAATTGTGCCCCCGGGTAGCAACAGTTTTATGCATCAGGAGAATGCGGTCACAATTAAATATTCCCTTCCCTAGTTTATTTGGGGTCCACCCATGACGCATAACCAAATTTAAAAATTCAGAAACAATTACAACAATAACAATAGTGCAATAAAATAAAACCGACAACCGTAACATCAAAAATAGTAATACAACAATAGTACAAATCCATCTAACAACTACATTACAACACTCATAGCATACTAAGTACACAACAAAATTGGCTATCCTAGCAGCCCCGCCTAATACAAGCTACAATACAAAGAAAACATACATAAGAAAAACATCTACAGAACTCCTGCAACTAACTCCGAGCTCTGTATCTCACTCCAGCAAGTCTAATCTAGCCACTGCCACTGCCACCAATGGATCGTAATTCAAATACCAACCAGTTCACAAGATCCTGGTACTGAACAGCTCTAAACTCGGAGCTAATGAAATGGTCAATGGTCCGAGCTCTCTCTAATGCAGCCTGAGTCAAGGATCGAACTCTCTCCTGCACATCTGGGGAAGGGGCTGGAATACCCTAGAAAGGCCCGACCAGAATCTGGTCAAGCTGAGCTGCTAACCCTGGGCTCTGCTCTCTGATCAAAGACTGGTTCACCGCTCGGTGAACATGGTAAGGGATCGGGGAGGATGCACCTGAATGAACAGAGGGAGGAATAGGTGGTCTCGAGGTGGAGGAACTAGGACCACGTCCTGGAGGGAAATCCCTAACAACCGACACTGACCTTCGTACCCAGCGAGGACGGATACTAGGTCCTGACACACCTCCTGATACAACTGGAGGAATAGGTGGAGGAGGCATGAGAGTCTCCTCGGCCACAACATCCAAGGTCCGCTTAGAATCTGAATCATCTGAGTCTGACGGGTTTCCCCGAGAAGGAGAACTGAAGATCACTATAGGCCACTGCCAATCATAACAATATACAGGAAATATAGAACAAGGTTAGGGAAAGTCTATTAAAATATTAATAGATGTCAGGGTAACGCTGTCGGAACCCTCGACTTACACTTAAGGTTGCTCCTCGACATGAGTTGCTGACTCACACTATAGGACATACTTCCTACACCTTACTAACTCATCTCTTAACCTAAATTAGGGACTTGAACCTGTGGCTCTGATACCATCTGTGACGGTCTCAACCCCGGGTCAGGGGCTGACGTCACCAAAAATATGATAAATTATAACAAAACTGCTAAATAAACTTTATTATAATACACGACCCCAACCAGGAGCCGAAACAGGTTCAAGTATTATTTAGGTTACAACACACACGCTAACTTATTCAAAACCAGACACTCTCACTTATTACAGCAACTCATCAGACCTCAGGGCCTGATACAAAGTACCTCGGAGGAGCCGGGACCGGAGGCTGACACTCTACGCTGACCTGGTCTTCTAGACATCTGTAATAAATAAATACAAAACAAGCTGCAAGGGTGAGCAATCCATTGCTCAACAGTACCTCTATATGAATAACCAGTAACAGGTTGTATAAAACAATATAAGAACATATATTAAACTGATATACGAGAAATCCGTAAAACAGGTATAAACTGGATATCAAAACTAGCATGCTTTGCAAAATAACATCATCTGTAGTGTGCTGTGTAAAAATACCAAAGTTCAATTTTAGCATGCTATTTCCTTTCCAAAACCACTGTCCATTGCTGGACCAATAAATCACCGGTCCCGTTACGGGGACTATAAACTATTCTAACTTTATCAGATATATAAAAGATGATGAATTCTAGGGATAGCTGATCAGTCTATCCCACCACAAATTTCGTTCCGGAATTCAGAGACTAACCAGTTCTCTGTCATGCTGGACTAAGCGGACTACCAGTGCGCGCATCCGACTTAGCCTCTTACGCAACCATGCTGGGCCGTTACCTAATAACGGACCTCTTACGCCAACTGACGATCCAATATCTGATTATTTTTTATCCAGTTTCCAAAACCATTTACACCTATCTCTTTTTAAACCATTACAAGCACACATTCTAAAATCCCTTATTAATTTTAATCATAATCTAGAGATAGGCATTTTCAGAATTTACTTTTTCCCCAAAACCTCAGTTAACAAAGCATATTTAAATACGGGGAATACGTAACTTAAAACGTTCTGTTCCAATACATATTTTAAATAAACAACTATTCATATATACTGAACTGTAAAAGATTAGTTCAGGGGTACTTGCCTTGCGAAGCTTTGCACTAACTTTGGCTTAATTCTAATTGACTTGAACTACCGGGTCCTTTGACTCGAACCTACGAAATCGAAACAGCCTAGGTTAGACAACCGGTTATGTTTGACTTTTCCTCACTAACTAATTACCCATCGCTATAATTTTCGACTCGTAAGTATATTAATATCAATAACATATACTTAATAATGGTGCAAATAGCAATCAGAGTTTAATTTGTATTAACGAGGTATATGAACTCGATTTATAATTTAAGGTAATTTTTAGAAAAATTGGACAGCGACTCCTCTGTTTATAGGTCTACCCGTCGAAACATCAATCGACGTCAAATCCCAACAAAATCAATTTAAATCATCACATAACTAAATTTTAGCCCTGAACATAATTTATACAAATTTTATTTATTAAAATATTTAGGACTCAGAGTTATATCATCCCCGTCCACCGTCCGCTCGTAACAAGTCATCGCGGTACGGCGGCAAAATTTCGCGGGTACCCGATTAATTCTCGGGTTTCCAACACGAAACTTCGCCGATTAAGTATTAACAATTTCCCCGTATGAATAATAATTAATATCACGAAATTACTCATGTAAAATCCTGCAGAAAAATTGCTAAAAATTATTATAATATTCAAATTCATAATCTGCAAAAACAGAATAGGAATCAAACGAAAACAAAACCACACAGCCAACACGCGCGAACGCGCCACCAAACCAACAAAACCGAGACACAACACAGGCGGCACCTCCACCTTCCACCACCACTCACACACTCTTAAACACACACACAGACACATATATATACATAGATAAGCACATATATATGCATGCAGGTCAATAAACAAAACTAGGCCGGAGTATTCACCGGAGAAATCGGAAACCGAAACGGCGGCGAGAAGAAAATCGCCAGGAACAGCTATAATCGAAGAAGGGAAGAACATGAGAGGAGGAGAAAAAAAAGAAACAGAGAGAGAGTAGCGAGAGAGAGATGAGATGATTCGAGAGAGAGAGACCGGGTTGAAATAAACCGAAAGGGAAAGAAATACCCCCTCCTTCTGTTAAGCCGCGTGTCTGATAAAAAGGGACACGTGGCTACTTTATAAACTTGACAAAATTTTTATAACCCCGAATCGTAAAATTGGCGATACATACCGCGCACGAGAGTTAGTCGGTAAAATTCCAAAATAGTCTTAAAATGTCACAAATAATTCAAAGCTATTAAAAACAATTTTTGCATAATTTTTAACTTAATTTTGAATCGCGCTTTATACCCGCAATTAATGATTAAATGAAACAATGTGCGGGTAAAACTAACTCCGAAAATTCTTAAAATAATTTTAAAATTCTCAGAATATTGTAAACATAATAAAATATGAGTTTCATAATTTTTGAAGAATCCAATAATTAAATATGGATTTTACAATTTAAATGAATTCAGAAAATCATTGAAGAATAAATAAATGACAGAATATTGATTTGTAAATTTTGTAAAATCCCTAAAATAATTAGCAAGGTTATAAAATCATAAAAACAATTTTGGAGACAACCCAAATAATTTCGGAAATAAAATTGTCATAAAATCACTTTAAAAAAAATGAAACCAAAAATAACGCTGTGCACCAACTAATTATAAAACACACTACGCAATCCAACAATCGCATATAATCGATGATAAGTAAACATAGAGACCATGAGTGATATAAACTTCTTTATTAATTAACTACGTAATAATTACATATTTAAATATTACAGAAATATTTGAGTCGTTATAGTAGGAGTATAATTGTCATATGAATTAATTTGCTCAACAAACCCCCCTAACGATGTTAACAGCCTATAAGACGGTGGGAGTATATGATACATGTCACATAATTATTAATAGTGAAGTATAAATCATACATATGTGTATAAATAGTTTATTTTATTTTTCATTTCATATAATTTAATATAATGTTTGGTCATTTCATTGTGTAGGAGGATGATGTTAAATTGATGAAAAATAATAAAATATGAGTATTTATCTATGTATGTGTGTATTTGTTTGTATATGTGTGTGTATGTGTGTATGCATGTATGTATGTATATATTTATGTATGTATATATACATGTATGTATGTATATATGTATGTGAATATATATAAATATATATATGTATGTATTGTATTATATGTATGTATACATGTATGGATTAATGCATGTATGCACATATTAATTATATAAAAATTAATATTTTTTAATAAATAAATGATGAGTTGAAATAAATATATAGATATTAATGTAGGGGTATAATCCTCATATTAATTAAATTGCTCATCAAACCCCCTGTTGTTGTTGTTGTTATTGTTGTTGTTGTTGTTGTTGTTGTTGTTGTTGTTGTTGTTGTTGTTGTTGTTATGGGTAGGAAATTATTATCATAATTGAGTTGAGTAATAATTGTATGGGTAGACAATTATTATCATAATTGAGTTAGGTAATAATTGTACGGGTAAACAATTATTATTATAATGAAATTAGGTTATTAGTCTTGGTGGTCAAGTTTGTGATGGCTATATATACATAATCATGTTATTGTTTTGATGTATGCTTAAGAGATGTAGTCGCCTTAGGTATCATGTGAGATGCTTGAGCATTGGTTGGCTCAAGTATCAGTTTGGGACACCATTGAGGTGTTATGTATTGATGTATTATTAATAATTGTTTTGATTAATAATACAAGTTGAGACGTGAGTTTTCCGCGTCAAATATATTGTTGTGTGTTTGTGTGCGCTACTCTGTATTGGTAAAATTGAATCTTGAATATGTGTGTGTGTTTCCTCCTAACAAGTGGTATCAAGAGCCGAAGTTCGAGGTTCGTGATGAATTGGGTTGGAGGAACATTCGAGGTTCAACCGGTATGGGGGAGTACGTTGATGTATTTGCTGACAAAGTTACGTGCGGTATGACGGTTGACTTGCAACTGTAGATCGATTCGTTCGTACTCGAGGTAGGAAGATGGACGGGATCATTGTAATAGTTTTAATGGTTTGATGGTTGATCAACCAGGTGAGGAATTTGGAATGATGCTCGTGATGTTCTTCAAAAGATGCCGAAGGATTGTGAAAGCAAGGATCTGGTGACTCAATGCTGAAAGGAGGCACTTATGAGTGATGCACGTGATTTTATAGATTGATATAGCATTATGAAGAAGAACAATAGTTTGGAGTTATTGTAAGTCACTATACGGGTCTTAGTGATTCTCAAAAGTTGGAAGAACAAGATGAAGAGATTCTTATTCTAGGAGAGATATAACGCCTGGGAAATTACGCTTGTATTATATCATATTTATAATAAATTAAGTGTTTTAATATGTCATTTATGTGTAATTAGATGTTAAACCGTAACTGGTATGTGCTATGTGTATTCTGTATCGTCTGGGTATTTTCCGGATATTTTATTTTATATTTACAACTTTCGTATCAAAAGTTATAAGAACCGGGCTATGATTTTATAGCTGATATTTCAAATAAAATAATGGGCTTTATTCTTCATCAAACGGCTTATAACATCGTGTTATTCTGAACATCTAGATAATTTATAAATTTTCTTGTTTCGCGAAAAATGACTATTTTGGGACCCCACTGGGTGTCAAAAACCCCACAAAAATCACTTTTTTATTTTTATAAAATTATAGGATTTTCATTTATACCATTTCTTTTCATTTTGAATTATTCACAATTTTTGGGAATTTTTGGCATATATACTGTATATATGAAATATTGAAAAATTAAATTTAATACTCAAAATATAAAATTAGGGGCCAATTAATTTTAATAGATGTATAATTAGGGCCTTGATATTAATTCGGAGTATTATTTTTACCTACTAAAAACAGCCTAATTTTTATTTAATTATAATTAACTAATTATTTAAAATCTGTAAAAATTCTAAAATTCTCTGAAGAACGGGTCGGGTTTGAATTCGGGTCGAAGAATCAATCGAGGGTTTTGAACTGATTTTTGCACCAAATCAAGTGATTCGAGTATCCAAATCAAAGGTTTTGATCTGTTCTTTCTGTTTCTGCCATCAATTTAAAGTTTTAATTCGTATATTTTGATTTTCGATTTCTAGGGTTCATGTCTGATTTGGGTCTTTTTGATTCTGGGGTTATTTGTTGAAATTAATGTTATGAATAGCTTTGCCTGATGATTTCTGATCAATTCCTGTTAGTTAATTTAGCAAACGATAGTTGTGAATGATAGTTCGATTCCTAGGGTTTATATTCAGCTTTGATTTATACATTTTTGATTTTGAGAAAGCTGAGGTATATAGGGTGTTAGGCTTTGATTCTCTGATGAAGAAGCTTTGATTTGAGCTATTAAAATCAAGGTTTCATGTACAAATGAAGAAAATCGATGCTTCGCCGGAGTTTGAGTCGGTTTGATCGGAGAAGTGACCTGCGGGTTATTCCGTGATGTTATGGGCAGGAATAGATTGCCTGAGTGATTTGGAATTGATACCAGCTTAAAAATAAACCAAACGGTTCCGTTTTTGGCCTGAAAACGACTCGCCGAAATCTGCTCCGGTGGCCAGTTTCTGGGCAAAATCCAGGCGTGTTCTTCACGACCCGGATTTTGGCCCGTTTGACCCAATTGGATTACCCGGTTTTGATCCAATTTTGTCAGAGATTGGATTCTGACAAATGTTTCTGGATTTTTTTTTTTATTAATTATACAATCAGTTTTATTTATTTTATAAATTAATTAATTAATTATTTAATTAATTAATTGGTTTAACTTATAAATAATTCTGAAATATTTTCAAAAAATCAGATCTAATTAATTATTTATTATTTATTAATTATTTAAAAATGATTAATTATTTTGATAATTAATCAATAATTTTTAATCAATTATAATAAATTTATTTTAATTCCAAAAATTATAGAAAAATCATTTTTTAATCCTGATTTATCCCAAATAATTATTTAAAAATATTTTTAGGGTTTAATAATTAGTAATAATTAATTATATTGAATAATAAATTAATTTATCTGTATTTATTTGATATTAATTGAAGCGTTTACCCGATTCGAGCGAAACGAAAGCCCTTTCACTCAGAAAAATGATCTGTTTTTATTAAAAATAATATTAAATCCTAATTTCTCTTAGAAACTAGTTGACTTTTGATATTTATTTGATTATAAGCCTCATCACGTGTAGAGACGAGTCCGATAAATCCCGAAAAATAGGAAACAAGTCATATAATGATCAGTTAGGCGAACAATGAGTTGATTTCGATTTTAAATATTATTTTCAACCTAAAATGACTACATGGATTATGTGCTTATGTGTATTATGTGGTTGACCGAGTTTTAGCTATTATTAAATGATATACGATTAATAATACCTGTATGGGTAGACAATAGGAACTATGTGGAATCAGTTTGAGAAGTAATGAAGATACGAGGTGACTAAATCGCTCTATTTCTTTGATAGAAGCAAAGCTAGCAAGGCAAGTCGAGCCGGTGAATGGTGATAGACGACGGTGAAGTACTTGGAGTGAATCGCGTGAAAGGCAAGTTTTCCCCTATTCTAATTTTAGAATAGTGACGTTTCTTCAGATTCTTATTACACTTGCATTCTTTTGATTCCTATTCATACACACTGATACACAATTGATATTCTTTTGTTCATACTTCATTCGATTCCTGATTTCTCCTTTTTCTTTGAAATCTCTATTCATATTCCAATAGTTACGCATACACATTGATATATTCTGATGTTGGGATATATCAAAGCATACTGATTATTCCAGTTGCTCCTCTATGGACTGGATAGTGACATTTGGGATTGAGTTTATACTTGATACTAAGGACCGGGACATAACCGGATCTTTGAGATGGGCCGAAGAGCCTGGGTACCCGACTGGATCTATATAGTGAGATATAGATCTGCACTGTATCCTGGCTGATCAGTAGGGTATAAGTGCGAACTTGTGTCCAGTTTAGTTCATTTGTATTCACCAATAATGGCCTTCATTCATTTCTCGCAAGGTTATATCTTTGCAGATGTAACCCGGTTACCGGTTCATTTAACTTACTCTAACACTATTTATATATTGCGGACTTGTTGAGCAACTTTTGGCTCACCCATTTCTTGTTGTTATTCACCTTATTGTTTTCAATTAAGAAGGAAAATGAAACATATCATGACTCGAGTGGTAAAGAAGCGAGTCAAGCCGCGGGACCCTCTCATACCCCATGTGTTGATTCCAATTCAGGAAGAAAGCTTTGAGTTTCCTGAACAGGTGGAATGTAGATAGTTAATATGTGTGTTTGAATAAAGATAAACTTAGTTTAAAACTGGTTAGACAATGGTTTATAACAAAAATAGAGTTGTAAGATTTTAAATTTGGTTTGTAGGAAAGTTAGTTAGTAGTTCTTATTTTCATACTTCAACCTAAAAAGATTCTGGTTAGTGTGAAAGGGGTTTATATATATTTCTGCTTTATTATTACATATGTTATACAGGTTTGGTGATTAGCTAGTAACCCCCAGACTTATACCCCGGGTCTGGAGGGCGTTACAGGAGGCATTGGCGAATGGATGTTGATGGCTTGAAGGTGACCATTAATTCGGTTGTGAAAATTGTATTGGGTTGAAGGGGAGGATTGTTGGGGTTAAACCCAATATGTGATATGGGCTTGGTGATACAAAATATAATTGGATTGGGTAATAATTGTATGGGTAGGCAATTATTATCATAATTGAGTTGGGTAATAATTGTATGGGTAGACAATTATTATCATAATTGAGTTGGGTAATAATTGTATGGGTAGACAATTATTATTATAATGAAATTAGGTTATTAGTCTTGGTGGTAAAGTTTATGATTGTTATATATACATAGTCATATTATTATTTTAATGTATGCTTAAGAGATGAAGTCATCTTAGGTATCATGTGAGAGATTCTTGAGCATTGGTTGGCTCAAGTATCAGTCTGGGACACCATTGAGGTGTTATGTATTGATGTGTTATCGATAATTGTTGTGTATTTGTGTGTGTACTCTGTATTGGTAGAATTGAATCTCGAATATGTGTGTGTGTGTTTCCTCCTAACAGATGGCTTGAAGGTGACTGTTAATTCAGTTGTAAAATTGTATTGGCGTGACGTGAAGTGGAGTATTGTTGGGTTTCAACCCAATAAGTAATGGGCTTGGTGATAGACAATTATTATCTAATGTGAATGAAAAATAATTGTATAGGTAAACAATAATTGTCATAATCGAATTGGAAAATAATTATATGAGTTGATAGTTATTATTGTAATCAGATTAGGTATGTCTTGTTGGCTAAGTTTTGTGATGACTATATATACATAGTCATATTATGTTTGATAGGTAAGCTTAAGAGAAGTAGTCGTCTTAGGTATCATGTCGAAGATACTTGAGCATTAGTTGGCTCAAGTATCAGTTCGGGACATCATTGAGTTGTTATGTATTGATGATAATTGTTTGGATTAATAATACAAGTCTGAACACGGATTTTTCGCATGATATATGTTGTGTGTGTACTCCGAATTGGTATAATTGAATCTCGCATTTATATGTGCGTGTTTCCTCCTAACACAGGACCACATCTAAAATTCTAAATTATGACCACGCTAAGGTTTTAATTATCTTACATCATCATATATAACTTATAATCCCTTTTTTTCTTAGTCATTCGTTACAAATATATTTCAAAAAGTTCTCCTAAAATCAATATTTTTTCCTGCCGTGTATTCGTATTGTAACTGTTTTGTTAAAAATAATCTTCTAAATAAGAAATATTTGCATTTTCGGAAATAATTAAAATTAACAAGTTACAGGATCAATCCACACATTATTAAATAAAAATAACTTTATACAAATTCTTAGAATGACCAATTTACTGAAGTAGCAAATTCATTTTTTCTTCGATGCTCTAAATAATTTAGAGCAAAAGATAGTAATTCATATAGCTTAATTTACATTCTTGTTTGTATTACTCACCCAATTTCGTCGATTTTGTAACTTAATGTTGCACTTTGTCATTTAGAAATTTCGAGTTCAAAAAGACAAATAGACACCAAAATAAATATTTATGAAATAAATGAGTTAATTGTCGAAATATCACATTTCTAAGGTGTTTGGCCATGTGTTTGGCCACCGGTACCCATATGATAATGATATGCTAAATAAGGTAATAAATCAGGTTTAAAAAAATAGGGTGATTCACATGTTCATCCTGTGTGTTAGATGCTGATAGGCATGTCCCAAATGCATATCATCTTTTAATACACAATTCCATCACAAGTATCAGGCCTGACGCCTTTGACAAAACAACACATATGATAATATAAAATAATATGTAAAATAAATAAATAAAAAATAAAATATAACTTCGGTTCTTTCCGTTCGGAACCGAGCCGAACCGAAATTTACGGTCCGGTTTCGGTAATTCGGTTCGGTTCCGCTTCAGTTCTTACATATAAACGGGTCTGATTCGGTTCTTGAAATATTGCTATTTCAGTTCTCGGTTCCGGTTAGGTTCGGTTCGGTTCTGACCAGTTGCTTAACCCTAATGATGATTAAGTATCTAGCGATAGTTTGGAACAAATTTAAAATATGGTAGGCCGAACCATGAAAATTAAAAATAAATATTTTGATGACAAGCCGCAAGAAACTACAGGAAAGAGGAAAATAAATGACGTAATTGCAGGAAGACGGACTAAACTATATTTTTTTTGCACGAAAATGACCAAAATATAATAATAGCCACTTGTGTGGCTTAACTATAATTTTTTTTACACGTGATTGCATTACGTTAATTCTCTTTAACGGACGTTATAACTGTTGGGCTTGCTGAGCATGCCTAACTCCACATTAGTATGACATTGTACGCTTTGGGCTGAGCCCGCACGGGTTTGTTTTTGGGCATCTCCCAAAAGGCCTCATACTAATTGGAGTTATCTGGATGCTTATATTCTAGCAAACTGCCCCTCCAACAAACGATGTGGGACAACTCCTAACAATCTCCCCCTTCACACATCGGGCCCGACACCTGTCGATTCTGCCACCTTCAGTGTGATCTGACTCCCCCTTAACCCATACTGGAAGTCCATCTGGCTATCTGCTCCCCCTAAGCCCATACTAGAAGGTCCACCTGCCTTTTCCTTGTGCCCATTCTGGGGCAAGCCCATCTGCCTCTTCCTAGGTCCATTCTGGAGCCCACGTGAGATTGTTATGGAGCGTTATAACCTGAAGCTCTGATACCACTTGTTGGGATTGCTAAGCATGCCTAACTCCACATTAGTATGATATTGTCCGCTTTGGGCTGAGCCCGCACGTGTTTGTTTTTGGGCATCTCCCAAAAGGCCTCATACTAATTGGAGTTATCTGGCTGCTTATATTCTAGCAAACTGCCCCTCCCACAAACGATGTGGGATAACTCCATTAGTATGAGGCCTTTTGGGAGGTGCCCAAAAACAAACCCGTGCGGGCTCGGCCCAAAGCGGACAATATCATACTAATGTGGAGTTAGGCATGCTCAGCAAGCCCAACAAGTGGTATCAGAGCTTCAGGTTATAACGGTCCAGAACAATCTCAGACGGGCTCCCAGAATGGGCCTAGGAAGAGGCAGATGGGCTTGCCCCAGAATGGGCTCAAGGAAAAGGCACACGGGCCTTCTAGTATGGGCCTAGGGGAAGTAGATAGCCATATGGACTTTCAGTATGGGTCGAGGGGGAGCCTAGTCACACTGAAGGAGGCAGAATCGACAGGTGTCTGGCCCGATGTGTGAAGGGGGAGATTGTTAGGAGTTGTCCCACATCATTTGTGGGAGGGGCAGTTTGCTAGAATAAAAGCAGCCAGATAACTCCATTAGTATGAGGCCTTTTGGGAGGTGCCCAAAAACAAACCCGTGCAGGCTCGGCCCAAAGCGGACAATATCATACTAATGTGGAGTAGGCCTGCTTAGCAAGCCCAACAATAACTATATGGGTAATTTTGGAAAAGTCTTATTCAACAACTAATTATATACTGTCTGATTTGAACTCCAAAAAAAAATTCTCCTGCATGCACAGAAATCTCCACCAATCAAATTTTTACAACTCATCAATCACATTTTCTTAGCATGTGCCCATGGGCACACACTAGACAAGGCGATAATAAAATTATCCCAGACAATGCACCATATATGGAGAATATTAAGTGCCCTCTGCTGTGCACTTGTGCTCCTAATCAGTGACTACATCTCTACAAATGCAGACTTTATAAAAATTTTCCTAATGTAACTTTTTGCAGTGATTACTGAAGTCGGAAGCCTAGGGGATGGACTTTAGTAATTTAACTTCTTATTTTGTGATCTGGACTAATGATCAGACGGTATTACTATTATCAATCATGTTTGTGGAACAATCTTTTTTCAGATTTAATGTTTTATTAATATCCTATGATGGCATGGCCTAGTATTCATCGTATATAAGTGATAAATCAATAAATAATTTATTTTCTTACCTGTTTTGGTAAACGAGCTCGAACTCGAGCCGAGTCAAGCTTTTGTTTTCGAGCCGGTTTTTATTCGGGATTGGCACATACTCGACCCGACTCGTTTATCGTAATGGGTATGAAATTGTGTTCGAGCTCGGCTTGTATACGAGCTCGAGCTGAGTCGGGTTTTCCTAAATGAGTTTGAGCTCAGCTCGACTTGAATTACAGGCCTATACATGGATGTAGCTGATGTATCACAAGTAGCATTTGAATCAGTGGCTTGTGCAGCAGATGCTGCAAGAGTAGTTGTAGAACTTTTTCGGTATGAGTCACATGATCCATATGATCAAATTTCTCCAAGTTTTCGTTGTAAAAAGGTATCCAACTTCCATGATTCTAGACTTGCTAATTGTCATGAAGAAATGCAAATGCTGGCAAATGATGATGGAGGGTCAAGACATGAGAATAGTGCAAGAGGATATAAAAGATCATTATCGAGCTCAAGTCCCGATATTTCTGGCGATATTCGACAAGTATCTTCATTTCCTACTAAAACGGAAGTCCAAACAACATCATTCATGAGGGAAGTAGTTTAAGATTATTAGGCGAGTTCTCTGTTATAGAATCCAAACATCTTTAAACATTCTCTTGCACTTTTTCCACTGACTTATTATACTTGAATACAATGCGTCAATGACTTTTCACTCCTCAGGACTTACCAGAGTGACACCTCCACGTAGTTTGATTAATTTCTATTCCAAATTGCTTACATGATATAAATTAAAAGGTTTGGATGTTTTGTTATGAAGACTCAAGTGAAGAAATATCACTGTGAATCATGTATGTAAATATTTGTAGAAACGAACCTCATTTTGCAGTTTCATCTCTTTGCCATGTACCTTCTCAAGAGTTAGATTAGACTGCAGAGATTTAATCTCTATAGAAAGCTAAAAGCACATAAATTATATAATTACACCGTAAACTTAGTTTCTAGAACATAAAGTTTAAGAGGAATACCTCCCTCACCGACTGCTTTTCTTAGTGCATCCAGCTGAGCTTGCAGTTTGGAGTTTTCTTCATTCAAATAAGTTCTTTCCTATTTGGAATGTCAAACTCATCTTGCCAAACAAGGTATATTTTTGAATAATATATTCCCAACATTAGCAAGAGCGTGCAATGTCTTTTGTATATCATATTAATCTAAATAGGTTGAATATGTTTTTTCAAAACTACCTCGATAACATTAATGTGTTGGAAAAAATTAACGAAATGATAGTTTGAACGTCTGTCATGGAAAAATTAACGAAATGTAATTGTGTTAAAAAAATTGTAGTTAAGTCATGCGAGTGATTATAATTAGTAATGATTTTTGTGTAACAAATATTATAATTTAGATCATTTTTATGCAATTAAGTCAATAAAAATACACATTAATCCGAAGTTGAGTACTAGAGGAGTCAAACATGTGATTAGATTTTGACTTCTGGAGTCATCCCAATTCCACGTGGAGTTAAAACACGAATCTCATGATCACACACATTTTACTGCACCGATATGATTCTATATCTAAACATACACAAAACAGTAATACTATTTCAGATCTACCTTCCCATTCCATTTCAACCTCCTCTTTCAAAACCCTCTCAATCTCTCTCTCTCTTTCTCTGTAACAGTTTTAACTTCATTCTTACTCAATCTCCAGATCTGTCTTCAACAATGGCGCTTCACGTCTCTCTCCGCAATCTCTCCCTCCATCTCCTCCTCTCTCTTCTCTTCCTCCACTCATCTCTCTCCGCCTCAGATCCTCCCTCTCCGTCTCCCGCATCTCTCCACATCTCCTCTCCCCCCTCTCCCTCACCACAATCTCCCCACACCTCTCCTCCCTCACCTCCTTCCGCTCCATCTCCCGCACCCTCTCCCTCTCCTCTCCCTCACTCTCCTCCAGCTCCCTGCCTCTCCGGCGCCATCTCCGTCCAATTCCACCTCTCCGGCGCCCTCTCCCGTCTCCGACGGCGGCGTAAACCACGAGAACCAGAGCACATTCGATCCCGATGACGAAAAAACGTTGTCGTCCAGTGGAATGAGCGGCGGACAGAAAGCAGGAGTGGCTTTAGGAGTGATCGCCGGCGCTTGTGTAGTGATAGTCGGTGGCGTGTTGTACAAGAAACGCCAGAATAATATACGAAGATCGCAATTCGGTTACACATCGAGAGTTGAAATGATCTGAACACAGCTTCAATTATACGTACATTTATTTGTATGTATTTGTTTGAGTTTATGTGGAGGATAATATACATACGGATCGGTGAAGATATTGGATAGAGAATCACAGCGGCTATTGAATTAAATTCTTTATTGTTATGTTGATTAGAACTGATGATGATACATATACATGTATTTTTTTATGATAATGATGATATTGAAATTTACTGTTTATAGTGGTGAATTTGTGTTTACTTTATTCAATTTTGTTACCATTTTTTACTGTGATATTTGTATGTTTACTTGACCTGTTTTGACTAGGTAGATGATAACTCTGCACAAAATTTTAACTCACCGGTAAATAGTCAAACTTATTCAAAATTAATTTCCAGCAAAATTATTACTTTGATCAAGAGCAGATGTAGCCTCCTTTCAGTTTATTTTCTAAAATTTTCTTACTTTTCTATTTCTAAGAAAACTATTGAAAATTAAGAAAACATATTTCAAATTAATTTAAACAAAAAAGTAAAAATATATATATAAAATTTCTCAATTTGAAATATATAATTTTTTTATGTAATCAATGAACAATTATAAATAATGTTATTGTCAATAAAATTATATTCTGAAAACTTTTTTTTTAATTATTTAATTGTATTTGTATAGTTTTTAATATTTGTATTTGTTACGCACAGATCCTTTCGGTAACTTGAACAGGTTTCGGCTGCCTTCGAGGTGGCTTCGGCCGTACCTGAAATTGAAGAGAATGCGAGGATTGGTACCCCCGATTCACCTCCGGTGTGAGAATCAGAATCTGGCAGTAAAAGTAGGGTAATAATACAAGAAAAGCAGAGTGTTTACGAGAATGTGTCTATCTTTTGTCTTACTTCACAAGGGTTTTTATACCCAATTCTGCTTTGAATGTCAGCCGTTACCAATCATTAAGGAGGGAGTGAAATGGGGGAGTTATGTCCCTTGTTCTGTCCAACGGTCTGCAAGTAGTGGGCCTCGGCCTGGACTTTCGTGGGCCTTCGTTTCTCGGGCCTGGGGGTCCTTCAGCCCAGTACCTTAACTACTTATTGGGCCTTCGTTCAATGGGCCTGGTTGGGCCAATAACCAACATGTCCCTGTCCTTCGGCTGGGCCTTCGGGCCGGCCGACGGACACCGGTCTCGATCCATATTAGGGGCGAAGAAACCCTAGGGCGATCGCTTCAGTTCCGCCTCGATCTTCGGTCGTACACGTGGCAAGCTTGTGGGGACTTGCAGTGCATTAATGTGACAGCTGTTGGCACGTCGTTCCATGGCTCAATCTCAGCCGTTGAATATCAACCGTTTTGATCTAGGACGTCTATTTCAAAAACCCCCAAACGTCGCTTTTCTGAATTCATTTTAGGCGCCTATATAAGCCCATTTGTGCATTTTCTTTTCTTTTCATCACTTTTAGTTTCTCCATACACAGTGACAAATTGCGGTGAATCTTCCAATCACGGGCAACAGCAACTCCGTCTTCCCAGATCATCCTATTTCAATCCAAGAACATCTCCAAAATAAGTAAGTCCTTTTTCTTAGTTTTCCAGTTTTGAATTTGCATGTCGGTTTCCTGTGTTTTAGGATGTTTGCATGTGGACTTAGAGGTTTTGTTCTGGATTCATGGGGTTTTCCTGGGTTTTGCGCGTGTGCCATTGTGTTTTTTGGGGGTTTTTGGGAATTTCTGTGTAGGTAATAGAAGTTTCATCGGGTTTTACCAATTTGAGGGGGCCCCATGGGTTTAAAGATGACATGCGAGGTGTTTTCTAACTAAGAACGTTCTTCGGGATTTCTTGGTTTTAGAACGTCTTTCGGGAGCCGACCCAGGGCATAAATATGTGGTCCGGAGTCTGAGATGTTTGCGAAAGGTTCTATAGGCAAGAACATCCTTCGGGATGGCTTGCCCGAAGGATGTTCTTGCCCCAGGAGCAGCCTTCGGAAACCGCCTCCGGGGTTCTGGTTTGTTCGGTCCTGGGACGTGTACTCGGTTTTTTATTTTTTCTTTTCTGTCTGCTAATCCGAGTACATGGACTAATGTCTCTCTGTTCCTAATACAGGGACATGGACCGAGCAAACCGCCCCCCAGATTCTTGGGACCCCTTGTCGAACAGCTTGGCGGGAACGTCTTCCATTCGCCCCGAGCGGACGGGACGGGCCCTTTTTGGTTCGGCTGCTGACTACCCCGCAACCAATAATCGTTCAGAACTGACGAAGGGACGCGTGGTTCAGATGTACGATGATTATTCTGTCCCTCGAGGGTTTTGTTGGCTGTATGCGCCGAGGGAGGGCGAAAGGATCTACGACACTCCCGGGGTGCCAGATGGATATGGAGGCTGCGCCGTAGGGGTTTCAGAAGTGGCCTTCAAGTGTGGCTTGCGGGTGCCTCCGTTGAAGCTGATCAAGCACCTTTTCTTCCAGATGGGCATCGCCCTCGGACAGATGGACCCGAACGGGTTCATCCATATTAACTGTTTCCAGAACAGATGTCTTCACGCTGGGATCGCACCCAACACTCGTCTATTCTGGTATCATTACGACTTTCAGAAGAATCCGAAGAGTCCCGGTTTCTACACCATCGCCCGTCGAGCAGGGCGACCTGATTGGACGGCGACCAATTCGAACAATAAATCCACCCACACTCGTTGGTGTTATGTGAGTGGTCCAAGGTTGTTAGTCCCTTAACAATATAGCAAGAATTACAGAAGGGGGGTTGAATGGAATTCTTGAACATTTTTCTTGAAATAAAAATGTTCAACTCGAATATAGATATAATGTTTTGATTAGCACAATGCGGAATAGAAACTTAATTGAATCAAAACATAAGTAATTAAAAACAAGAGTCTTTAAAAACTTTCTGGTGGATTTAAACAATTCCACCAGAGATATATATTATATATCGAGAGGACTCTGTGTGCAGGAATGCTCACAGCTGCTTACAAATTGAATTGCTGAGAATACAGGGAAATGCTAATAATTCTGCTTACAAAGATTTCTCTATTTTTGTGTGTCTCAGCTATCTTCCTTTTATTTGCTACGTTCTTGGTTTATATATTACCAAGATTACAAAGTCAAAAAGACTGAATAAATATAAAAACTATCAGTCTTAAGCTTTGCTGCTTTTCGTCCTCTATTACCCAGTTAATGGGCTTCCACAGTAGATTTGTATACATCTCGACGGCTGTGCTCAGCTTTCACTGTTCAACTACTGTTTGAATTCTTTATATGATCATCCGTTGGATTCTATGAACATCCGTTGGATATATGATCATCCGTCGACTTTCTGAAGATCCGTTGATGGCTTCATTGATCATCCGTCGACCGCTATATTAAACATCCGTTGATAGTCATTTGATCATCCGTCGATGGTTTTGTTAATCATTCGTCGGTAGCTATTTTGGCACTTGACTTCATTTCACTTATGCAGAATTACAAGACATCATTTATATACAATTAATCAACCTATTCTGCATATCTAGTTAAAGTCAACATGACTTATATGCTACTACAGAATTTATACAAAGATGTATACAGAACCGTGCTACATACTTATTATTACATAAGCTACTCACTCGATGGATAATAAGTTAACATCCGTCGGGACTATAATGAGTTATCCGTCGGGAGCATAATTCTTATCCGTCGAGAGCTATATTTCACTAAGTAAAATCCACTTAGATGTTTTGTTTATGAAATCATCAAGTACACAACATATGCACAACAATCTCCCCCAATTTATGTCTACTGGAATTGTAGCCATAAATTAAGAGGTACTTGATGATAACAAAACATCCTAAACATACAGCTTTTAAAGATAAGTAGATAATACTGAAAGTGCTTCAAATAATCAAAGTGTACAAGGTTTGGCTCACAGTCATTTTAAGATGCTCCTCTAGCTTGAGCAGATTTTTCTAGTTCCTTGAAGGTCTGGATCTTCTTCCAAGCTTTCTGTTATTTTCCTCAATCTGATTTTGGAGCTGCCTGTGGAATTCCAGTTCATCAAATTCTGAGAGATCTAGCTTTTCTTGCATTTCCAAGAGAGTCTCATTGCTAGAGATACTCAATTGGTCTTCTAATCTGTAGAATCTTCTCACACCATTGTCATCCATGAACTCCATCAGCCAGTAAGGCCTTAGATGCACTCTTCTCCCTGTGTATGGGATGATTAGAGTCTTTGGGAGTGCATCTTTAGCTCTAACACTCCTTAGTTCTTCAATCTTCTTCAATACTAATCTTCTTGCAGTTACATTGAACCCAAAGTTTTTCTTGAAGGATGAATAAACTTTAATCAGCACAGCTTGGCTCTCTTGAAGAATCCTGTGAAGTGGCCACTGAATCTCCCTTCCTCCTTTGTACTTGAACACCAACCTTTCAGGTAGGTTTCTGTATGCATCAATTCCCCTTACTTCATCCAGTTCATCCAGATAAAGATTTAGATCTGAAAATACTTTGATGTCACACAAGTACAAGTAGTCTCCCCTGTTGGCTTTGGGTTGAGCTTTAACTACTGATTTGGATTTGAGAGGTGACAGCTTCACTTTCTTGACTGCCCTTGACTTTGTCCTTTTTGGCATGCTAAGGATTGGTAAGCTGAAGTCAGGAATTGGTATGTTATCCCACTCTATTGGCTCATCCTTTGGCACAATAGGTTCACCATGTATATTCCTGTAGGGATCCACCACCCTTATGTCTTCAAATACCACAGAGGGCTTTGATGCTATAGTTGTAGCTGGTGTGGATTCCTTAGGAAATTGATCTTCCAATTCCTTGTCAATAATATCCAGTTTCCTTTTTGTTCTTCTAGCCAGTTCTTTCTTCCTTGGGGATTTCTTCTGTTCATCAATTTTCTTCTTTGATTCAGCAGCTTCAGATGGTTGAGAGGGAATTTGTTGAGATGAATTAACAGCCTGTAGCTTGGCCAATATAGCAATCTGCTCTTTCTTTTGTTTAGTCTTCTTTGCATCTAGAGCAGCTTGCTTCTTTTCCTGCTTCAATCTGCCTTTTTCTTCTCTCTTTGCTTGAGCAAATTGTGGATGTCTAGCTACCACAAAAATTTCCTTTCCATTTCTGAATATCTTAGCAATTCTCCTTTTTGAAGCTGAATCAGCTGGATCTTTATAGAAGACAACTGACCTTGACAGAAGCTTCTTCTCATCAGGCTTGGGTGTCTCATAAACAGTGTCCAAGGGGTTCTTCAAAGATGATTTTGGATAATTTGCCCTTGGTTCAGCCTTTGGAGACTTGATGCAGGAAGATTGTCCTTTTTCTAGATAATTCATGCTCATCCCATTCACACTGATTGGCTTGACTTGAGAGTGATGGATGGCTGACTTAACTGGCTCCTTGACAAGTTTCAAACTTTCTCTGTATTCTC
>NW_027419034.1:0-39653 GCF_009905375.1 Apium graveolens
GTACTCGGTTTTTATTTTTCTTTTCTGTCTGCTAATCCGAGTACATGGACTAATGTCTCTCTGTTCCTAATACAGGGACATGGACCGAGCAAACCGCCCCCCAGATTCTTGGGACCCCTTGTCGAACAGCTTGGCGGGAACGTCTTCCATTCGCCCCGAGCGGACGGGACGGGCCCTTTTTGGTTCGGCTGCTGACTACCCCGCAACCAATAATCGTTCAGAACTGACGAAGGGACGCGTGGTTCAGATGTACGATGATTATTCTGTCCCTCGAGGGTTTTGTTGGCTGTATGCGCCGAGGGAGGGCGAAAGGATCTACGACACTCCCGGGGTGCCAGATGGATATGGAGGCTGCGCCGTAGGGGTTTCAGAAGTGGCCTTCAAGTGTGGCTTGCGGGTGCCTCCGTTGAAGCTGATCAAGCACCTTTTCTTCCAGATGGGCATCGCCCTCGGACAGATGGACCCGAACGGGTTCATCCATATTAACTGTTTCCAGAACAGATGTCTTCACGCTGGGATCGCACCCAACACTCGTCTATTCTGGTATCATTACGACTTTCAGAAGAATCCGAAGAGTCCCGGTTTTCTACACCATCGCCCGTCGAGCAGGGCGACCTGATTGGACGGCGACCAATTCGAACAATAAATCCACCCACACTCGTTGGTGTTATGTGAGTGGTCCAAGGTTGTTAGTCCCTTAACAATATAGCAAGAATTACAGAAGGGGGGTTGAATGGAATTCTTGAACATTTTTCTTGAAATAAAAATGTTCAACTCGAATATAGATATAATGTTTTGATTAGCACAATGCGGAATAGAAACTTAATTGAATCAAAACATAAGTAATTAAAAACAAGAGTCTTTAAAAACTTTCTGGTGGATTTAAACAATTCCACCAGAGATATATATTATATATCAAGAGGACACTGTGTGCAGGAATGCTCACAACTGCTTACAAATTGAATTGCTAAGAATACAGGGAAATGCTAATAATTCTGCTTACAAAGATTTCTCTATTTTTGTGTGTCTCAGCTATCTTCCTTTTATTTGCTACGTTCTTGGTTTATATATTACCAAGATTACAAAGTCAAAAAGACTGAATAAATATAAAAACTATCAGTCTTAAGCTTTGCTGCTTTTCGTCCTCTATTACCCAGTTAATGGGCTTCCACAGTAGATTTGTATACATCTCGACGGCTGTGCTCAGCTTTCACTGTTCAACTGCTGTTTGAATTCTTTATATGATCATCCGTTGGATTCTATGAACATCCGTTGGATATATGATCATCCGTCGACTTTCTGAAGATCCGTTGATGGCTTCATTGATCATCCGTCGACCGCTATATTAAACATCCGTTGATAGTCATTTGATCATCCGTCGATGGTTTTGTTAATCATTCGTCGGTAGCTATTTTGGCACTTGACTTCATTTCACTTATGCAGAATTACAAGACATCATTTATATACAATTAATCAACCTATTCTGCATATCTAGTTAAAGTCAACATGACTTATATGCTACTACAGAATTTATACAAAGATGTATACAGAACTGTGCTACATACTTATTATTACATAAGCTACTCACTCGATGGATAATAAGTTAACATCTGTCAGGACTATAATGAGTTATCCGTCGGGAGCATAATTCTTATCCGTCGAGAGCTACATTATTTCACTAAGTAAAATCCACTTAGATGTTTTGTTTATGAAATCATCAAGTACACAACATATGCACAACAATCTCCCCCAATTTATGTCTACTGGAATTGTAGCCATAAATTAAGAGGTACTTGATGATAACAAAACATCCTAAACATACAGCTTTTAAAGATAAGTAGATAATACTGAAAGTGCTTCAAATAATCAAAGTGTACAAGGTTTGGCTCACAGTCATTTTAAGATGCTCCTCTAGCCTGAGCAGATTTTTCTAGTTCCTTGAAGGTCTGGATCTTCTTCCAAGCTTTCTGTTATTTTCCTCAATCTGATTTTGGAGCTGCCTGTGGAATTCCAGTTCATCAAATTCTGAGAGATCTAGCTTTTCTTGCATTTCCAAGAGAGTCTCATTGCTAGAGATACTCAATTGGTCTTCTAATCTGAAGAATCTTCTCACACCATTGTCATCCATGAACTCCATCAACCAGTAAGGCCTTAGATGCACTCTTCTCCCTGTGTATGGGATGATTAGAGTCTTTGGGAGTGCATCTTTAGCTCTAACACTCCTTAGTTCTTCAATCTTCTTCAATACTAATCTTCTTGCAGTTACATTGAACCCAAAGTTTTTCTTGAAGGATGAATAAACTTTAATCAGCACAGCTTGGCTCTCTTGAAGAATCCTGTGAAGTGGCCACTGAATCTCCCTTCCTCCTTTGTACTTGAACACCAACCTTTCAGGTAGGTTTCTGTATGCATCAATTCCCCTTACTTCATCCAGTTCATCCAGATAAAGATTTAGATCTGAAAATACTTTGATGTCACACAAGTACAAGTAGTCTCCCCTGTTGGCTTTGGGTTGAGCTTTAACTACTGATTTGGATTTGAGAGGTGACAGCTTCACTTTCTTGACTGCCCTTGACTTTGTCCTTTTTGGCATGCTAAGGATTGGTAAGCTGAAGTCAGGAATTGGTATGTTATCCCACTCTATTGGCTCATCCTTTGGCACAATAGGTTCACCATGTATATTCCTGTAGGGATCCACCACCCTTATGTCTTCAAATACCACAGAGGGCTTTGATGCTATAGTTGTAGCTGGTGTGGATTCCTTAGGAAATTGATCTTCCAATTCCTTGTCAATAATATCCAGTTTCCTTTTTGTTCTTCTAGCCAGTTCTTTCTTCCTTGGGGATTTCTTCTGTTCATCAATTTTCTTCTTTGATTCAGCAGCTTCAGATGGTTGAGAGGGAATTTGTTGAGATGAATTAACAGCCTGTAGCTTGGCCAAGATAGCAATCTGCTCTTTCTTTTATTTAGTCTTCTTTGCATCTAGAGCAGCTTGCTTCTTTTCCTGCTTCAATCTGCCTTTTTCTTCTCTCTTTGCTTGAGCAAATTGTGGATGTCTAGCTACCACAAAAATTTCCTTTCCATTTCTGAATATCTTAGCAATTCTCCTTTTTGAAGCTGAATCAGCTGGATCTTTATAGAAGACAACTGACCTTGACAGAAGCTTCTTCTCATCAGGCTTGGGTGTCTCATAAACAGTGTCCAAGGGGTTCTTCAAAGATGATTTTGGATAATTTGCCCTTGGTTCAGCCTTTGGAGACTTGATGCAGGAAGATTGTCCTTTTTCTAGATAATTCATGCTCATCCCATTCACACTGATTGGCTTGACTTGAGAGTGATGGATGGCTGACTTAACTGGCTCCTTGACAAGTTTAAACTTTCTCTGTATCTCCTCATCAATCTTATTCCAGTTGATCAGACTCAACTTTCCTTTTTCAGCAACTTTCAAATTTGCTGCTGCTGCTTTAATCAGATCTATACCATCTGCAACTGTTGGCTTGGAGACAGTAATTGAAGGTACAATTACTTTGCTGATTTGAACTTGAAGTGTATCCCCCTCACTTGGTCCTTTCTCCCCCTTACTTGATTCTCTCTCCCCCTTTTTGTTATCATCAAGTTGAGGAGTTAGGCCTTGTGATTTAGCCAGTTGCATGAGAAGATTTGTCCGAGTCTTTTGATTTTGAAGAAGGATAGCCACTGAATTCTCAATAACTTGAACTCTGTCTTCCATCTTGGCCAACTTCTTTTCAGAACCTGATTCTCTCCTCAGTCTTAGTAATAGATCTTGCATGGTACGATATGGCATGACTGAATCCAGCTTCTCAGAATTGTAGGTCTTCAAGTCAGCTATATCCCTTTTTAGTTCATCCACACTCAGATTCTGTCTTAACTGCCAGATGTTCATGAGATGGAGAGAGTCTAGATGAGCTTGAAGAATAGCCTTGGTACCAGCATCTGAAGTTTCCTGAAGGGCCTTTTGAATAGCCATCACTTGCTTAACCAAGGATACACCAAATTGTCCTGGTGTAGATTCCTTTGTCCATGCCCATTCAGGTAAATCTGAAACAGAACTTGGGCCTCCATCTCCCCCTAAGTTCATGCTTCCATCCAAAGAAACAGAGTCATCATCATTAGAATTTACTTCAAATTCTTCAGATGGCTCACCAGCTTGAGAAGGCATCCTATTGACAGCAGCTTTATCTCTTTGAAGAGATTCTGAGGTGTGTACTAAGTTCAAAGTCTGTTCTGCCTCCATATTGCCCTGGGCAACCAACAATTGATAGGCTGACACAGGATGAGTAAAAGTGTCTGCATTCAAGGAAATGTTATCAATTACAGCTTTGTAATGTTGCTGAAATTGTCTTTCCTTTTCAGCATCATCCACAATCATTGACTCACTAGCAATGGCCGGATCCACCCTTATTTCTCCTGTACCTGCTTTTCTCTCAAAATCTCTCTTTTGTTGCATCAGGGTCTCACCCTGGCTCCCCACCCTCACACCCTCACCTTCACCTACTAAGGTGGGACTCCTCTCACTCTTTTTTGCCAATCCTGAATAAATGGATTGCTGAGTTTCACTCTTTTTCTCTCCTTTTGCCTGGGAGCAACCCAGCCTCTCACTCAATACACTCTCCTCTCTCAGTCCTAAGAGTGACTGTACAACCACTAAATCTTCTGCACTTAAATAATTGAAGTTTGAAGTTGTGTAGAGATACTCGATGGATAAGTGATATCCATTGAGTGAGTGGTAATGCTATCTGACGGATAACTGCTGTTAAGCTTATCCGTCGGGATACAATCACTACTCGATGGATGAGCAATATCCATCGAGAGAGTAGAAATGAATGAGGTGGGAAGAGAAACTATTGTTGACTCTGTGTTGATTGAAGATATTTGAGGTACATATGTCACAATAGAATCTGAAAGAATTGGCAAGTGAGCCAACAAACCATCTAAAAGATGATGCTCACTTGCACTAGATTTTGGCTTCCCCAACAGAGTTAAAGAAGGGGAATCAGGAATTGAAGTGTTTATCATATCCACTTCCAGAGAGTTTGTTGGTGAGTATGGTGTTTCAGATGCTTCTATTATTAGAGATTTTGGCTGTGACTCCACATTTATTGGAGCCACATCAAACTGAATTTGAGAAAATGCAGGGACTGTGTCTTTAGCACCAGTTTGCACTGTGTGTGTGCCATGTGCATCCCCAGTGGTTTTGGATTTCTTCTTTCTTGTGTAAGTTTGGGGTGAGCTAGTGTCCCTACCCCTTTTGGCCTGTGCTCTTGGCTGAGAGCTTTGTTCAATAACTATATCCTTTTGGGAGGATGCAGCTAGAAGTGAGCTTTTGTCCTTTTTAAGCACTGCAGTTTGTTAAGAAACTGCAGTGTGGCTAGGCTGAGATTCACTCAACTCTCCAACCTTATCCTTGGGGTTTCTTTGATGTTCATCCCTTCCCTCACCTAACATACCCTCCTTCACACTCCCCTCTTTCGCTTTGGTGGATTTTTCAACTGGTACCTTTTGAAAGATACCAGAGGGGGTTTTCTTGATTTGGATTTAGAAATAACAGTTGTTTTGGCAGCTTTGGTAGGCAACTATTTGGTCATTGTCACAGTTGCCATAGCTGCTCCTGAACTCAAAGAAATTGAGGGGGTTGGAATAGTTGAAGGGTTGGATGAACTTACCTCACTTACTTGAGGTGCCTGCATTACAGGAAAGTAGAACATTGGCACATCCCTGTGACGGTTGGCTCTGTTCAAGTCTGCAATGAGTCTTCTCTCTTGAACCCAACAAGCCAGTTTGTTGTTTGGGTTCTCAAGCACAATTTCTTGACATAGATGGTTAGCCAATAACATGAAAAATCTAGCATAATACACATTCTTTCCTCTTTTAGCTAACTCACCTAGTTTAAAGCCTAACTCAATCAAGACAAGGTCACTGAAATTATAAAATTTATCCGTGACTAACATGTATAGCATGTTAAGCATGGAAATATTTACAGAATCAAAATAACTGATTTTTCCAGAGAAAACCTTAGTAACTAAACACACATGAAACTCCACTCCTTCCTAAGACCCATTCTTCTAATATCACTTAGTTTAGAAGTAGGAAGTGCATAGTGCATGGAATTAAGCATATTGATAAGATCAGTGTCAGTGTGTGGTGAAGTCACATTATTATTAGGAATTTTGAAACATGCTTTTATCACATCACTATTGATACAGAATTCGTTACCTTTGATGGTTAGAGTGTTGGTCTTGTCAGTAGAGTTGTAGATTGCAGTGGTCCACATCTCTTCAACAACTTCACAGAAAATTGTGGGTGATTCCAGCATTGCATAATTTAACTTGCAGTTCTTCACAAATTCCATCATCTTGTAATAGTCTTCTGATTGCTGAATACCCTTATTGACCAAAGCAGTGAAGTTGTTCTTCTCATAAATGAACCCAGTTTGAGACATAATCTTTACTACAGGTGCCATTGTTAGAGAATGAAAGCTTGAAGAGAAAGAGAAGATTTGCTTGAGAGAGAGAATGAAATAAAAGCAGTTGAATTCGAGAATGATAAAAGAAAATAATTGGAATGAAATAAGATTTTATACTATCTCGAAAATAACTGACAAAAATAATAAAGAAAAGTAAATTGACCAATAGGAATTGCCTAAAAATAGCCGTTTAAAAAATAAACTGTAAAAATTCCACCCATTATCCGTCGTGTAATGCTTACAAACTGTAAGTATACTCGATGGATAATGTTCAGGGAATTAATGGCTGTGATTTAGACAATTCGACGGATGAGGATAAACTGATATCCGTCGAGTCATAAAGTATTCCAGAAAAGTAATTGACTTTTATTAGCAAGTAGTATGTCGACGGATGACTAAATTCGATGGATAAGGGTCATCCGTCGAGATGCAAATTTTGACTTGGCCAAAATTTTATCCAAGACTTAAAAATCAGCTAAATTTCTGGCTACTTTTCAACTTGCAAAATAACTCAGATAAATTAAGAGTAATTAAGCATACCTAACTCACTTACCAACCTTGAAAAGGTGGATTCATCCAGTGGCTTGGTAAAGATATCTGCAAGTTGCTTCTCACTTGGAACAAAATGTAACTCCACAGTACCATTCATTACATGTTCCCTTATGAAATGGTACTTGATGTCTATGTGCTTTGTCCTTGAATGTTACACTGGATTTTCAGTGATGGCAATTGCACTTGTGTTATCACAGAAAATGGGAATTCTTTCAACTTGCAAACCATAGTCCAACAATTGATTTTTCATCCACAAAATCTGTGCACAGCAACTGCCAACAGCAATATATTCAGCTTCAGCTGTAGAAGTAGAAACTAAATTTTGCTTTTTACTGAACCAGGACACAAGCTTATTTCCTAGAAATTGACAGGTTCCTGTTGTGCTCTTTCTGTCAATTCTACAACCTGCATAATCTGCATCTGAATAACCAGTTAGATCAAAACCAGAATCTCTAGGGTACCAAATGCCAAGTTTTGGTGTTCCCTTGAGATATCTAAAAATTCTCTTAATAGCTATCAAGTGAGATTCTCTAGGATCAGCCTAAAATCTAGCACACAAACATGTAGCAAACATTATATCTGGCCTACTAGCTGTTAAGTACAGAAGTGAGCCAACCATGCCTCTATAACTTGAAATATCCACAAACTTTTCAGTAGTGTTTAATTCAAGCTTAGTTGCAGTGGCCATGGGAGTTTTTGCAGATGTGCAATCCATTAGATCAAACTTCTTTAAATAATCAAAAATATATTTAGTTTGACTAATGAATATTCCATCACTAACTTGCTTAACTTGTAAACCAAGAAAGTAAGTCAGTTCTCCCATCATGCTCATTTCATACTTACTTTGCATCAATTTGGCAAACTTTTTGCAAAGTTTCTCATCTGTAGAACAAAAAATAATATCATCTACATAAATTTGAACAAGTATGCTAAGGCCATTAACATTTCTGAAAAATAAAGTTTTATCTACAGTACCTCATGTGAAGTGATTTTCCAAAAGGAACTTTGATAAAGTGTCATACTAGGCTCTAGGTGCTTGCTTCAGTCCATAAAGTGCTTTCTGAAGATAATAGACATATTCTGGAAAATTTGGATCTTCAAAGCCAGGAGGTTGACTGACATATACTTCTTCCTCTAAATCTCCATTCAGAAAGGCACTTTTGACATCCATTTGATAGACCTTGAAATTGGCATGGGCTGCATAGGCTAAGAAGATTCTGATGGCTTCAAGTCTTGCAACAGGAGCAAATGTTTCATCAAAATCTATTCCCTCTTGCTGATAATAGCCCTTAGCAACCAATCTAGCTTTGTTCCTGACTACTATGCCATTTTCATTTTTCTTATTTCTGAATAACCACTTGGTATCTATTGGATTCTTTCCTTTAGGCTTGGGTACCAGCTTCCATACTTTATTCCTTTCAAATTAGTTTAGCTCCTCCTGCATAGCTAAAATCCAATCAGGATCTAACAAAGCTTCTTCTACCTTCTTTGGTTCTTCCTTTTGATAGATAGCTACTGTATAGACATTCTTCCTGAGTTGCTCTTCTTGTTTGAACTCTAGAAGACACATCACCAATGATAAGCTCAAAGGGGTGATCTTTTGTCCATTTCCTTTGCTGAGGTAGATTAGCTCTAGATGAAGAGGCCTCATAATTGTCTTGATGTGTGATTGAGTTTTGATTGCTAGAAACTCCCCCTGAGTTTATGGATCTTTGATTTGAGAAGGGAGAATTTTCTGTAGGTGATCTGTCTTGACCTCCTGCTCCTTTTGATAACCCGACGGATGGTGAGTTTTGATTATCGACGGATGAGGCAGGTTGTCTTCCGACGGATAACACAGATTGCCTTCCGAAGGATGAAGCATTATGCAACTCAACGAATGTTGAGTTTTGTGCTTCATTGGTGGTAGATTTGTCTGCATTATCCTTAGACACTGTTTCTTGATCACTCTCATCATCACTTTCATCACTAACCATCTCAACATTGTCGAATTTGAGGCTCTCATGGTAATCTCCATCTTTTAGTCCTTCAATCTTTTTATCATCAAACACAACATGTATAGATTCCACAACAATGTTGGTTCTTAGATTGTAGACTCTATATGCTTTACCAACAACATATCCAACAAAAATTCCTTCATCTGCTTTAGCATCAAACTTCCCATTTTGATTAGTTTGATTTCTCAGAATATAGCATTTACATCCAAAGACATGAAAATAGTTTAGAGTTAGCTTCTTGTTCTTGAACAATTGATAGGGAGTCATGCATCTTGCTTGATTAATCAGAGAAATGTTCTGAGTGTAGCATACAGTATTTACAGCTTTAGCCCAGAAATATGTTGGAAGTTTAGATTCTTCAAGCATTGTCCTTGCAGCTTCAATAAATGATCTGTTCTTTCTTTCCACTACTCCATTCTGTTGTGGAGTCCTTGCTGCTGAAAACTCATGCAAGATCCCATTTTCTTCACAAAATGCTCTCATGACATAGTTCTTGAACTCAGTTCCATTGTCACTCCTGATTCTTCTAACTTTGAAATCAGGATGATTGTTAGCTTGCCTTATGTGATTGATGATGATTTCACTAGCCTTATCTTTAGACTTTAGGAAATATGTCCAAGAGAACTTTGAGAAATCATCTACAATTACTAGGCAAAATATTTTCCTTGATATTGACAATACATTGACTGGTCCAAACAAATCCATGTGAAGCAGTTGCAAAGGCTCCTCAATTGCTGAATCAAGTTTCTTCCTGAATGATGCTTTAATCTGCTTCCCTTTTTGGCAGGCATCACACAGTCCATCCTTTGTAAACTCCACTAGAGGAATGCCTCTTACTAGTTCCTTCTTTACCAGCTCATTCATGGTCTTGAAGTTTAAATGGGATAGCTTCTTTTGCCATAGCCAACTTTCATCTTGACTTGCTTTACTGAGAAGACAAGTTACAGATTCTGCTTTAGTTGAGTTGAAGTCAGCTAGGTACACATTTCCTCTTCTCACACCAGTGAGAACCACTTTGTTGCTTTGACTATTAGACATAACACATGCTTCTTTGTTGAAGGTTACTGAATTGCCTTTGTCACAAAGTTGGCTGATACTCAACAGATTGTGTTTGAGACCATCCACTAAGGCAACCTCTTCAATGATGATATTGTCCTTTAAAATCAAGCCATATCCCACAGTATAACCCTTGCTGTCATCTCCAAAAGTAATACTTGGGCCATCTCTCTCCTTAAACTCTGTGAGCAGGGTAGAATCACCAGTCATGTGTCTTGAACAACCACTATCCAAGTACCAAAGATTCCTTATGTTTCCCTGCACACATCAAAATCAAATCAAGTTGATTTTGGTACCCAAGTTTCCTTGGGTCCTGCCTTGTTAGCTTTCTTCTTCTGTTTCTTAGGTCTTAACTCATTTGACTTAGGAATTTCAGATTCTTCCTTAGTCATTTGAGTTGGGCCTTTGAAACCATTTAATGGAACATAATTATCATGCATATTATGGCTACCAGGAAATGGCATGCTTGGTGTAAACATGTTATTCCAGTAGGGCATGCTAAATGGCATTTGAGGCATACTATATGCAGCATAATATGGATTAGGTGCAAATGGCATATTAGGAAACTGTGCATTCATGTTCTGTGTAGGCATATCATTAACAAGCATGGGAGGCATGGCATGTATGTTGGGAAATTGAGACTGAACAGACATGGGAGTAGGCATGGCAGAATTGCAATTAACAGACAAATGGTTTACACTACCACACTTGACACAGATTTTTCTAGGAGCATATTTATCAGGTGTGTAGTTATTGTGTTTGTTAATCCCTACTTTACCATTCCTATTGTTTTTCCTTTTAGTCTCTGTTTTTACCTCAATTTTCTCAAGTCTGTCACTTAACTGTTTGATAGTCATGTGACCAACATTAGCCTTTTTCCATTTCTTAGCTTGACTTGACTCTCCTGAAACAAAGTTCTTGGAAATAGACCCATACTTCTCATTTAGCTTGATTAGTTTGGCTTTGCTAATGGGTTTGCTTACAGCCGACGGATGAAGATTTTCATCATTCGACGGATAACACTTTTTGTTATCTGACGGATAGTCCTCATCATCCGTCGAGTCTACATCTGTTAGCAGACCATCTACCGAATTGGGTTCTAGTTTCTCTTTGTTCTTTTTCCAGGCTTCATCACAAAAAGACTCAATTCCTTGAACTTTGGTGATTTGAGCATGGATATCCCTGGATGTTTTCCATGCTTTAATCACCTCTTGTTCACGCTCGAGCTGCTTCTTTAAAATCTCTTCCTTTTTCAAGGACTCAGTTAATTCCTCTTTGGCAATCTTACACTTAATTTTTAGTTTCTCAAACTCAACAAACTGAGACTCAAGCACATTATTCCTCTCACTTAAAAACAAGTTGTTTTCTTTGATTTTAGCATTTTCTTTAGTAAGAGACTTAAGTGTAACACGCAAATGATATAATTCTGTAGACATGTCATTTATGGCATCATTACATTCAGCTTTAGATAAATATGCAAGGTTTGTAGTGATTACCTGATTGCTTGAGGAACTTGTCTCTGTTTCATCAGACTTGGCCATTAGGGCTAGATTGACATAGCTGACATCTTCATCTTCATCCAAACCATCTGCTGCCCAGTCATTCTCTTGAATAATAAAAGCCCTTTCCTTTTGTTTGAGTAGATCAAAGTATTTTTGCTTATAATCCACAAACTCAAACCTTTTCTTACTGAAATCTGACTCTCTACACTCATTTGCAAAATGCCCTGCCAAGCCACATTTGAAACATTTGAATTTTGACTTATCCACCATGTTTCTATTTGGATTGGCTGCTCCAAAGTTCTTTTTGAACTTGAGCTTGGCAAATCTCCTTGAAAGAAATGCTAGGTGCTCATCAATGTCCTCCATGTCATCTTGGCTCAATGAATCTTCACTTTCTGCTGCAAACCCCTTGCCCTTATTCTCACAGACCTTTGAAGTTGATTCAACAGCTTCCATCTTCACTTCCTTCTCCTTTTCCAAATGAGCAACTAGTGCAATGGATCCTCCTTTCTTCTTTCCTCTCTCCATCCTTTCATCCTGCTCTATCTCAAGCTCATAGGTCTTTAGGATGCCATACAGTCTCTCCAAAGTAAACTCCTTATAATCTTGTGAGTTTCTCAATGAGACTGTCATTGGTTTCCATTCCTTTGGAAGAGATCTAAGGAATTTCATATTAGAGTCTTTAGTCTGATAGACTCTTCCATGCAACTTAAGAGCATTTAGTAGTTTTTGGAATCTACTAGAAATGTCAGTGAGTGACTCACTTTACTCATTGTGAAAATGCTCATATTGCTGAATCAAGAGCTGCATTTTATTTTCTCTAACTTGCTCAGTGCCATCACAGATTATCTGTATAGTATCCCAGACTTCCTTGGAAGTTTTGCAGTTTATAATGTTGTCAAACATGTCTGCATCAACTCCATTGAACAGAATGTTCATGGCCTTTTTATCCTTCCTGACTTGTTCAATATCAGGATCAGACCATTCATGCCTTGGTTTGGGAACAGATGGCTCGTTTCTTGTTGCAGCTCTCATTGGAACATGAGAACCTCTTTCTATGCAGTCCACATAGGCCTCATCTTGAGAAAGCATATGAAGATGCATCTTTACCTTCCAATGATGGTAATTATCTTTATCAAGAAAAGGAATCTTGACTCCAACGTCTTTCTTGTTCATCTTGCTGAATTGTTTTGATCTTTAAACTCTTTGTAGATTAAGAGCTTGCTCTGATACCAATTGTTAGTCCCTTAACAATATAGCAAGAATTACAGAAGGGGGGTTGAATGGAATTCTTGAACCTTTTTCTTGAAATAAAAATGTTCAACTCGAATATAGATATAATGTTTTGATTAGCACAATGCGGAATAGAAACTTAATTGAATCAAAACATAAGTAATTAAAAACAAGAGTCTTTAAAAACTTTCTGGTGGATTTAAACAATTCCACCAGAGATATATATTATATATCGAGAGGACTCTGTGTGCAGAAATGCTCACAGCTGCTTACAAATTGAATTGCTGAGAATACAGGGAAATGCTAATAATTCTGCTTACAAAGATTTCTCTATTTTTGTGTGTCTCAGCTATCTTCCTTTTATTTGCTACGTTCTTGGTTTATATATTACCAAGATTACAAAGTCAAAAAGACTGAATAAATATAAAAACTATCAGTCTTAAGTTTTGCTGCTTTTCGTCCTCTATTACCCAGTTAATGGGCTTCCACAGTAGATTTGTATACATCTCGACGGCTATGCTCAGCATTCACTGTTCAACTGCTGTTTGAATTCTTTATATGATCATCCGTTGGATTCTATGAACATGCGTTGGATATATGATCATCCGTCGACTTTCTGAAGATCCGTTAATGGCTTCATTGATCATCCGTCGACCGCTATATTAAACATCCGTTGATAGTCATTTGATCATCCGTCGATGGTTTTGTTAATCATCCGTCGGTAGCTATTTTGGCACTTGACTTCATTTCACTTATGCAGAATTACAAGACATCATTTATTTACAATTAATCAACCTATTCTGCATATCTAGTTAAAGTCAACATGACTTATAGGCTACTACAGAATTTATACAAAGATGTATACAGAACTGTGCTACAGACTTATTATTACATAAACTACTCACTCGATGGATAATAAGTTAACATCCGTCGGGACTATAATGAGTTATCCGTCGGGAGTATAATTCTTATCCGTCGAGAGCTACATTATTTCACTAAGTAAAATCCACTTAGATGTTTTGTTTATGAAATCATCAAGTACACAACATATGCACAACAAAGGTTGGCGGCCATGTCGGTTTGGCGAGATGTGAATCCCTCGCTGCTTCTCATACCGAGCCTGACCTTGGAGGAGAAGAAGAATTACACGGCATTAGTGGATGTCAATGTGAAGAAGCTGGGTCACGGAGAGTTTCAGGACAAGGACTGGCTCTTCAACTTGTGCGGTGAGGGTAACAAAACTTCTTCCTTTGTTTTTTCTTTCATTAGTTTTGTCCCATCACCTATGTATTTGTTTTTCCTTGTTATGCATTCGATTATATACTCTTGGACTGACTTGTTTCCCCTTTGTATTTCAGTGTCTTCGAGAGAGGCTTTGATCGAGAGGAAAAAGGCCAGGGCAGCCGAGAAGAGGGCGGCTGAGGAGGCGGCGAAGAAGGTCGCCGACCAGGGGCTACGCCAGATCCTTCGGAGGGCACAGATGAGAGGGCTCAGACCGAGAGGGCTCCGTCGCCCCGTCAATCTCATGCGGCTTCTGAGGCCGAGGAGGGGGACGACCTGGAGTACATGGGAGAGGGAAACCCTTCCAAGAGGACCCGAAGCAAGGAGGGGATTGTGCGCTCTTATCTCCCAGGGTGGGGCGTGCTCACGTTCGACCACATTGTGTATACAGCCCGGCAATCCACAAAGGAGGTGGCTTCAGACCTATGCCATGGCCTCCAGCTTCCGGTCGATCTTCCGACCTTTGCTTCGGCCTCTGCTACCGAGACCTGCACGGAGCTTCTGTCCTTCCTGTCCCTGGTACGTTTTTTAATCTCCCCTTTTTATTTTGTGTCCATCTTTTTTCCTTCGGCACCTTTTAGTAATATTTTTTGTCTTGTCCTTTTGCAGGCTGCTCCTTGGGCCGCAGCTGTGGAGGATAAAGTTAAGGACATGGAGACTCGGATGGCCGAGGTGAAGGAGTTGGAGAGGAGGGCCATGGCGGCCAAGGAGGAACTGATAAGGGTGAAAGCCCAGAACGAGGTCGAGGCCACCGCACTGAAGGAGGATAGATCTCGGCTGGAGACTGAACTGGAGAAGGCGAATCGGAGGATCTCCTACCGGAACGTCCAGCTGAAGAGATCCTGAAAGGAGCTTCGCAAGAAGCAGAAGCAGCTGGACCTGACGGAGGAGCGCTGCTTCCAGTTCGGCGCTGACTATGTCCTGAAGAAGGCCCATGGCCTGAACTGGGATTATAAGCAGTTGCTGGACGACAGCCTGGAGGATCCTATCGGCCGGCCAGCAGTCGAAGTCCCTCCTGTCTCCTCCGGCGAAGACGAAGAGCTCTCGGATGAAGACCCTTAAGCCTAAGCCTTCAGCACTGAGGTGCTTGACATGACGGAAGATGATCTTATTGCAAAGTTTTCCGTTGGTGTTTCCATGGTCGTACCCAACTCTTGCAGCGATATTCTTCGTTCATCTTCTTGTATTTTTTATTTTTTGTAATCGGTACTCTTTTTGTAATTGGTACTCCTGCCTTCGAGCTTTTGTAATTTAACTAGCCTTTGGGCTTTTATATTCTAATGCATCTTTCGTCTTTCGTCAGCATTGTCTTACTGCATTTAATAGTTGTATCTTTGGCTTCATCCGCCTTAACAATTAAAACCAATCGCCTCTTCTGCATTATTGACGCCTTAACGATTTTAATGAAATGAATTGTATTTTTGGCTTTATTCGCCTTAAAAATTTTAATAATTTGAATAAAATGAATCGTATCTTCGGCTTATTTATTCGCCTTAACGATCTTATCGAATTGTATCTTGTGCTGATCTTTCGGTGATTGCCCCTAGATCAGCAGGTCATGGTTCGTTCGTCCCAGAGGAGGTCTTCTTCGGGATTGCCCCTAGACCTGGTTTTGGTTTCAATTTTGAATACCTGATTGAGGCCGAAGGACCATGTTCTTCTTTTGATCACCCCGGGACAGGGGTTCCTTAGGCCTTTTTAATATCAAATGATTAAGGGAAGACGAATAATAGGGCGTTATTCCAGGATTGCCCCTTAAGGCCCTTAATTCGTGCTTACCAATTGCAAATTGAATCATAATATTGGTGTGAAGGATGCTCCTGTTTTGGGCAATTGCCTCTTTTGTTACATGTTTAATTATCAAATTGGATAAGGACGGCGGCCGAATGGTTTATCTTCTTCGGGATCGCCCTCAGATAATACTCGGCCGGCCGCGGCATGTGCAAATAAAGAAATGTGACAGAATATGCTTATTTATTTAGTCGAATTGTTTACATTTTTCGAATAGAATTCAAATACAAACTTTTAAAGAAATTTCTTACTGATAAAATTTTCGAAGGCGACTAGCATGCCAAGTGTTTTTGATTGCCTCGCCGAACAACGTTTCAGGCTTGTACGTGCCCGGGTGAATGACCTCGATCACCTTATAAGGCCCTTCCCAGTTGGGCTAATACTTTCCTTGTTTGGCCGGTATAGATGCGGCCAACTCCCTTAGGACTAGGTCTCCGACTCCGAAAGACCTTTTCTTCACGTTGGAGTCATAATGTTGTGCCGTTTGTAGTAAATACCTCATGTTTCTTTGATGTGCAGCTTCTCTTTCTTCCTCCAATAAGTCTACATTCGCCTTCAACCTAAAGTTATTAGTTTCCACATTGTAGGTTTCGGTTCGGTACGATTCCAAGCCCACTTCGACAGGAACTAGGGCCTCAGTTTCATAGGCCATTCTGAAAGGAGTTTCTCCCGTTGATGTCCTAGGGGTGGTTTAGTAGGCCCATAAAATCCAAGGGAGTTCTTCCGCCCATCTTCCTTTGGCCTCGCCCAGCCTCTTTTTTATTCCTCGGAATATCACTTTGTTGGCCGCCTCGATTGCCCCATTTCCTTGCGGGTAGGCGACTGAGCTAAATTTCTGTTCAATTCCGAAATGGTGCAGAAACTTGCGGAATTTGTTTCCAATAAACTGAGTTCCATTATCTGAGATGCATGTTTTTGGAATGCCAAATCGGAGAATGACCTATTCCAGGAAGAACTTTTTCGCTGGCTTCTTCGGTTATGGATGACAGAGGACGGGCTTCGACCCATTTGGTCATGTAGTCGATGGAGATTATGCAGTACTTGGCTTGCTTCGTTCTAGTGGGCAGTATGCCAACTATGTCCACTGGCCTATACGGTGAATGGAATAGGGCTTAGTGCAAAGGTCATTTCTTCTGGGGGCTGTTTCGGGACGGTGGCGAACAACTGGCACTGTACACACCATTTTGCATAGTCGCTGGCGTCGGCCCTCAGAATGGGCCAGAAGAATCCCTGTCGGAGAATTTTAAAGGCGAGCGACCGACCAGCCAGGTGCTCACCGCAAATTCCTTCGTGCACTGCCTCCAGAGCCTGTTGCTGTTCTTCGTTGTTCAAATAGCGTAGAAGGGGTTGACTGAATGATCGGCGATACATCCGCCCATTGATTACTGTGTAGTTCGATGCTCTGTATTTAATTTTCAGCGCCTCCTTTCGGTCGGGTGGTAGAATTCCTTTCTCCAGAAATTTCCTGAGGGGGGGTCATCCAGTCGCTCCCCTGGTGGATTTCAAGGCATTATTTCTTTTTGATCGAAGGCGTCTTGGCTTTGGTGAGGTAAATAGAACCAGTTAAGTTCTGTGTCTCGGCCGAAGCTAGCCTGGAAAGGGCATCTGCCCTAGAATTGTTCTCTCTTCCAATTTGACTTAGTTCAAAGGTTTCAAATGATAAAGAAGCATCACGTACCTTGGCATTCGGGCCCCCACTTAAAATTCTTTGACCCTTTGAGCACGGCGAAGAAGGGAAGTGCTTTCTCGGCTGACCGGGAAATGAAACAACGAAGAGCGGCGAGCCGGCCTGTCAATTTTTGTATATCTCTGATGCATTTGGGAGGTTCCATATTGATAACTGCTTCGATCTTCTCTGGGTTCGCCTCTATTCCCCGGGCGCTGACCATGTACCCGAGAAACTTTCCATTAGAGACTCCGAAGGTACATTTGTTCGGATTGATCCTCATGTTGTTCTTTCGGAGCGTTTCGAAGCATTCCTTTAAGTTTTCGGCATGATCTCGGAATAGTGATTTTACTATCATATCATCCACGTATGCTTCCATGTTCCTCACGATCTGCTCTTTAAAGACCTTGTTCACCATTCGCTGGAATGTGGCTCCAGCGTTCTTCAGTCCGAAGGGCATTTTAATATAAGCATAAGTCCCCTTCGGAGTTATGAATGCTGTCTTAGGGCACATCCCTATCATTCATAGCAATTTGATGATAACCAGAAAAAGCGTCCAAAAAACTAAGTACCTCATATCCTGCCGTTGCGTCTATCAGTTGGTTGATGTTAGGCAAGGGGTAGTGATCCTTCGGACATGCCTTATTGAGATCCATGTAATCCACGCACATCCTCCATTTCCCATTCAACTTCTTCACAACCACCACATTGGCTAGCCAGTCGGGATACTCGATTTCTTCGATAAATTTGGCTTCTAACAATTTTTCCACTTCGGCTTCTATTACCTTCTGTTGTTCGACTGCAAATGTCCTCTTCTTCTGCTTTACCGGCTTGTTCTCGGGCTGCACATTCAAGCAGTGTGTTGCCGTCTTGGGATCCAATCTGGGCATATCTTCCGGCCCCCAGGAGAACACATCATGGTATTGCCGGATGACAGCTATTACCTTTGCCTTCAGATCCGCCCCCATGTTTTTTCCAATTCGAACCATCTTTCCCGAATGGCTCGCGTACAATTCCACTACTTCGGTCTCTACTGCGGGTTCGGCAATTGGGCTCGAGAGATCGGCCCCAAATTTTTTCAGCTCGATGTTTAACGTTTCCCGGCTTCCGCTGGGTTCGGATTCTGCCCGCTTCCTCTTCCCGGTTCCATCTGGTCCTTCATATTCCTGATCCTTCTCAAGGTCTTCGAGCATTATGATTCGGGTGGTTTTTTAATCGCCCCTCATTTCTCCTACCCCTTTTTCAGTGGGGAACTTGAGTTTGAGGTGGGGTATAGACTCTACTGCTTTAAAGGTTGATAAGAAGGGCCTGCCACATATTTCATTATACGGGCTTTCAATCCGAACCACATAGAACTTCACCAGCTTTTCGACGGTATACGACAACTTGCCCAGGAGGACCGGAAGAGTAATCGTTCCTTCGAACTGAATAGGATGTCCTCCGATGACATAAAGGGGAGCCTCGTTACAGGGCTCTAGTTGCTTTCCCGCCAAGTTCATCTTGCAGTAGGTTTTGTGGAACAGTATATTGGCCGAGCTGCCTGTATCCACCATCACTTTCCATATCTTGTTCTGCCCGATGATGGGATTGATGATTAGAGGGTCCTCGTGCGGGCGAATGACATCCTCGTAATCTTCAGTGCTGAAGGTCATGGGCATGTGGGGCTTTGCCTGTCCGAATTGATACAGATTGTACACCTGTCGGGCATACTTCTTCTGTGCTGTCTTGCTATCCTTATCCAGGATGCTTCCCCCAGATATAGTTTTTACTTTGCCCCTTATCCTGTCCCTTCGCTCTGGCTCATCGGCCTCTACTTCCTCCTCTTGGTTCTCCTTCAGCCCCAAACTATCTCTCAGATCTCGGACTAACTGATTAAGCTCGCCGTCTTTGTTCATGCGCTTAATGAGCTTTTTGAGGTGATAACATTCATCGGTGTTACGCCCCTTGTCCCTGTGATAGTCGCAGTACTTATCGGGGTTTTTCTTGTGGTTCGGGACCTTCATCTTGGCAGGGCGAACAAACCCTGGCTTGCCCTTTATCTCATGGAGAATCTTGGAGATCGGCGCATTCAAAGGAGTGAACACGGCCGAATCTCTATCTCGACACCGTTCAGCCCCACAATCTGTTTCTTTCCTTCCTTCTTTCTTGCTATCCCTCCGGTCAGATCCTGATCTTGAGCCCTCATATCTGTCGGCTCGCTTTGATCGGTCGTCCCTTCTTGAATCTTTATATCCTCCAATACTTTCCATCTTTCAGCGAATATTCTCGCCTCTTACATATATATCATTCAGGGATTTTGGGGGAAAATCGTAAAGAGATGAGCGAAGCTTTTTACCTTTATAGGGGTCTAGCCCCGCCGTTAGGAAGCCCATTGCTTCGATTTTGTCCAGGTTAGTGACCATCCCCGCTTCTTCCTTGAACCGAGCGAGATAATCTCCCAGCTCTTTATTTGCCTTCTGTCGACAGTGGACCAAGGCTTCGGTATCCTTCGCCTTTCGGCATAGGTGCGAGTAGTACTTTAAGAACTTCCTCTTCAACTGCTCGTAAGACCCGATGGGCCGAGGTTTCAGGGATTTGTACCACATCGAAGCAGACCCTGTGAGATAAGTCTTGAACATTTTGCACAGCGTGATATCATTGTGGCCCATCCCAACCATCAGGAGTTCATACTTTTCACAGTTGAACTCGCTCATCTTGGGGAATTGTCTCTCTTCACCCGGAGGGGGTCGGTATAGCTCAATCTCTTGTGTTACAACAGGTTCTCGATCGGGCCTCCTATCACCGAACAGGGCCTTCTCTAAGCGATTGAGCCTGAGGCGGGATCCATCGGGCTCCTCATCTGAATCAGAAGAGTAAGGTTGCTTAGTCCTCTTCCTTCGGGGATGCGAATCAGAGTCAGACTCATCTTCTTCATCATATGCCCTACATTCCCTTCTATCTTTATGTGCTCTGCCGGTCTCGTCGGCCCGCATCGCCTCCCTCAAGGTTCATTCTTGCAGTTCAATTTCCTCCCTCTGTAGTTGCAGGGCTTTCAGTCGGAGCGCATCAGCTTCTCTTTTCTTGGCTCGCGCTTCCGCTTCTTTGTCAATCTGATCAACTTTGGTCTTACCCTTCTCCGCGGCCTTTTCCGCCCGAATCTTTAGGAGTAAGGCCTCTTCTTCAAGGGTTAGTGTGATAACCCCGTCCTCATCGATTAGGGAGGACGGTTGTCCTTTGTCGGTGAAACCAGGCGGCGGTGAATGTTCATGAATTATTTCTGTCATAGTCTCGTTCTCAACTTGTAACTCTCGTATGTCCCACAGACGGCGCCAAATGTTACGCCCAGATCCTTTCGGTAACTTGAACAGGCTTCGGCTGCCTTCGAGGTGGCTTCGGCCGTACCTGAAATTGAAGAGAATGCGAGGGTTGGTACCCCCGATTCACCTCCGGTGTGAGAATCAGAATCTGGTTGTAAAAGTAGGGTAATAATACAAGAAAAGCAGAGTGTTTACGAGAATGTGTCTATCTTTTATCTTACTTCACAAGGATTTTTATACCCAATTCTGCTTTAAATGTCAGCCGTTACCAATCATTAAGGAGATAGTGAAATGGGGGTGTTATGTCCCTTGTTCTGTCCAACGGTCTACAAGTAGTGGGCCTCGGCCTGGACTTTCGTGGGCCTTCGTTTCTCGGGCTTGGGGGTCCTTCGGCCCAGTACCTTAACTGCTTATTGGGCCTTCGTTCAATGGGCCTGGTTGGGCCAATAACCAACAGTATTATATATCAACTTTTATGTATTATTATGTTAATAATTTATTTGTGATTATTTTATTAATATAAAACTTTTAAATCTTATGTAAGTTTATTTTGTCTTTATTTTAAAATAAATGTAGTACTATTAATTGTATTACTATTAATAATATTCATGTATTTTCATAAAAAAGCAATATAATAATATATTATGCATATCTTATATAAAAAAGTAGTGAATGTGTGTATATTAGGGTTAGAAAGTGGATATTAAATTAGGACGTGGGTGTTTTCAGTTTTCTTAGATTAGAAAACAATAAGCTATTTTCCAGAGTTTTCCCAAATCTAGTTATAAATCAGAAAACCGTGTCTTCCAGTTTTCTAATTTTCATTTTAGAAAATATGCAAGTTGAATACATATTCAAAATTTTCTATTTTCTAAAAAAAGTTTTCTAAAAAATTAATGAAATAAACAACCCATATAAAAATATTCAATGAAAACACGATAGGACATGTAGTATGTAATAGTCAGGAGTATATGTTTTAATAAAAATAAAATAATTGAAGATGCGTAATTGATGGTATCTGCTCTCTCCCTTTCATGCGCTCTCATTCTCACGAGAGTTGATCGTTCTATCTCTCTCTAATCCCGCCCCATTTCCATCTTCTTTATTCACGCTTTCTTTTTTAAGAGAGTCGGTCGTTCTATCCATCTCAATCTACATCCATTTTTTTAATTTCAATTCTTTTTCTCTTTTTTTTATTTGCTCCTTTAATAAAATCGAGGTTTGTTTTATCAAATTTGAAAAATCTATGTAAATTTTTCATTTTAGTTTTCAGATTTACTAAAGTAAAAGTTCGGATTTTATAATAAAATTCAGTTTTTTTATTCAAAATCTTTGGTATAATAACATATTATAATTTGATGTCATTCTGAGATATTTGAATTTTGAGAGTTTTCCGTTTCATTTTGTTTGAATTATTATTTATGTGTTTGATTGTCTCACTCTATGTGATGTGTCTCGCTTTGTACGATATGGTGATTATGATGTATTAGAAGATCTGGGTATCTCACATCAACTACACTTTCGACATGTTTATAGCTGGTGTTCGGCAGTTAGATAGCGGGGGTGCGTTTGAAACGGTGGTGAAAATTTTATGTACTCACCTCTCACAACAAATATGTGTTCATAATATGCCGCTAACTTAATCCTCTGAACATTAACTATCCATAGAATTAGTGTGAGAATCAATTGAGTTATTGTTTTCAAAGGAGATGCAGGATGGATTGCTTGAGAATCCATTATCTTTATTTTTAATTTTTAAAATACTTGTATTCATTTAATTAAGCAATCCAGAAATAAAGTGGTTAATTATTTAGCTCGTTTATTTATTTTTCAACCTAATTGCATGATCAGTTGGGGGTTTGTCCCGATGAGTCTCTTTTAATATATTAATGAAATCTACTTTAAATTTGATAAAAAAACTATCATAATTAAAATAATTTTATTATCTGCCTCACCAAATTTTCCAACGTAAACTCTGAAAATCATTCTCTTTTGAATAAGTTTGACTCAGATTCGACCAGGATTTCGATTGTACTATAAAATCACATGTATACAAGTCTGGACCCAAATTTTATAAGTTTGTAAAATTTATTAACAAATACTCCCTTTGATTCATTTTATTTTAACTGTCATTTGACATTTCTACACATACATTGACTGCATAGTCAAAGTTATCATTTTCAAAAACGTTTTTGGAAAGAAAAGTTTTAGTTATACATTTTTATTCAAAGATTTTTTTTAAAAAAAAAAATACTCCCTCGTTTACATTTTAACTGTCTCTTAACTTTTCTGCACACATCTCAAGATGCAATGCGACCGCATAGTAAAAATTATCATTTTTAAAATTTTCTTTCTGTAAATGAAAATTTTAAAAATTATTATTTTAACCATGCGATCAAAGCACTTAGAAATGAGTGCAGAAAAGTCAAATGACTATAAGAAAGAAACAGATGGAGTATTATTTTGACTAGGAGGTCAAAACACTTAGAAATGTATGCAAAAAACTCAAGCGACAATTAAAATGAAACAAATGGAATGGAGTAATTTCATATAAATGTCGATTCAAGTTTATGTGTGTATTAGCACATTTAAATCCAGTCTATTAATAATGATAAAAAATCCATTCTGTTATTAATATATAATTTAAACTCTAGTTCTATTTTTTAACTCAACTAGCGTTATAACTTGTATATTACGTGAATTGAATTTTATTTTTCAACTATAATTGTTAACAACACATTTATGTTATTATTTAATGGATAAATAATGTATTTATTTGTGTATATTAGCATGAGTATTTGTCGTATGGTGGCATTATTGTTGTGATTATTTGTTTTAACTGTAATTATTGACAGTATATACATGTCGTTACCTGGTGGATTAATGACATATTTGTTTGTGTATATGAGTTATTTTTTAGGTGTGGTGATATTTGGGTTGAACATATTCTTAGAAATTTGACATTAGGTTAAAACAATAGAGCCCGTAAGTGGTATTTCTTGTTTTCCACTACTAACTGTAACATCCTTGTAACACCCCCAAATCCGGGGTCGGGGACCCGGGTTGTCACGAGTTCCATTTCCCTTAATAACACTTAACCTTAATAAACAACCAATTACTGCGTACTGTGACCCCACAATATACACACACACACACACCACAAGTTATAGTCTCAGAGATGAATACCAAAAATAACACAAGTTATTTTATTCCATAATTATAAACCGTTATACCTTAAAAGGGTTTCTGAATAAATTTACATTTCTTTGCCATTATTATAATTCATATAGATACATAAGTCTGGTACATCAAAAGTTGAAAGCCTAGCCTATTGGTAATTTCTACCTCAGCTACAGCGGCATCAACACCTACAGGAAACTGCAGAACGTTTCCTATCCGCTCGCATATTGGGAGCTTGGTCCTGTTCATCTTGTCTATCTGTTGTTGTCTGATGAAAGAAGAAAGCAAGGGTGAGCAACAAGCCCACTGAAATAATATGTATAATAATTAACAATATATGAGCATTCTCATAGTACTCATGAAAGTCTTGGTCAAGAAGAAATGAACCAAGTTTGATATCTTATCGCGACCAAGTCACAAAATATTCAGTATATATGTATATATACTTTTCAAAATCTTGGAAGTCCTCTTCCATGCATAATATACACAGAGTTCCAGTTTATAACTGTATAAAAATATCGTTGCAAGGTGATCTCATATATCTAACCTTGTCTCAAAGTTTTTGTGAAAATATTTGTCATGCATAAGATAATCATTAACTAGATATAAGTAGAAAAGATGAAGTTACAAGATACTCCAATATACTTATATCTTTTTCCGAATACTACTTGAACTACCACCGTTCAAGGTATAAATAGTTCATCCCATAGATGAAGCTACACGACAAAACTTGTATAGAATCAATCTTTGAAATATCATCAAAATAAAATGAAGTTACGAGATACTTCATTTGATGAAAATATCATTTTGAAAACTCGACCCTGCCAACACTCAACAATCACCCAGCCGTAGCCTTTATATCGAAGTGCTTTGGGTAGTGTTGCAGAAATATCCAATTGGATGATGAACTCATTACGGGAGTTTACCGCGCCAGGAAGACCACTTACGATGATCAGTCGCAGTAGTGCAACCCCACCATTTTTTACATGTAGAGGAGAACAGTCGGATTTACTTGTCAACCGAACCCTGGACTCCTAAGGAATGGACCGTCTTAGCGGAACTTCCGGGCCATTTGGGCCAATAAATAAGGCTGGGCCGGTGCCACTCGACCACTTATGCCATTCCTAGTTCAGATGAAATCCATGACTCTGAAACGTAAAGGTCGTCTCCCCTTTCCCCAAGTAGGAACTTGTTGATACGACTCCACCAAGAAGTCGCATCTAGTTGGAAAGAAAAACTCACCGATATTTCCCAGGCGATGCCTGTTAATGGATTAACTTGTTCCAAGAATTTTACTTCCCGAGTGTTGGGTAAGTGATCAAAACTCTTTTATCAAAACATCAACCTTGTTGCGAATATAAGAATACATCACGGAGCCGGATCCCTCAGATTTTTGAGCGAGTATTTAAATCCCCTTCGAAAGGAAGATCTTAAATTTGAAAACGATTTTTGGGATCCGCTCTAACTTTTAAAATCATTTTGAAGACTCGAAAACATTTTTAAGAATGTTTGGAGTAATGCTGATTTAATAAAATAAATCAGTCCCGATATATTAGAAAATATTTGAATATTATTATTTAAATAATATTCCCACAAGGATAATCCTTATAAAAATAATTGAAGTAGAAGTTTTAAAACTTATACTTGAAATGAATAATAAATAACCAAAGATATACTTATACGAAAGTACGATCTTTAATTGAATAATCAAAAATAAGTTTGATTATCGAAACATTATTCTTTAATAAAATAAAGAATATTATTTAATAAAAGAAGCGGAGTCATAAGTCCTTGAATGAATATTCAAAATAATATTCATTTAATAAAATAAGCGGAGTCATAAGTTCTCGAATGAATATTCAAAATAATATTCATTTAATAAAATAAGCGGAGTCATAAGTCCTCGAATGAATATTCAAAATAATATTCATTTAATAAAATAAGCGGAGTCATAAGTCCTCGAATGAATATTCAAAATAATATTCATTAAATAAAATAAAGTTATCGAATAAACCTTATTCGATTAATAGTTTTGAAAACTATATCTATATCTATATATATATATATATATTATACTCGGGAACATCGACTCCCGGTTTAGAAAATGTTCACCTTTGGGTCCCCTATACTAAGGGTATACGCAACTACTGCTTATCTCTAGCATAGGTATTATGCAACTTATAAGCATTGGAATCAACAGATAGATATCAAGATTATGAAATAGACATGCATATATCCCATATCAGCATGCTTCAATATATCACAAGATTTGCTAATTAACCATTATGCATCTATCACAAGATAATGCATATACATATATACATCATAACAACAGTATAACGGGTAGAAAACTTGTCTGAGTGTTCCTAGATAGACTTAAGCTTAGAGTGGGTCCGATAACCTATGAACAACAACATAAGTCGGAATTAAACCCCGGTCGCTTAAGAATCTATACTTTAACCAACTAGACTCTAACGCTCGCTTTTGCGCTTAACGATTTACTTAAGTCGCTCGAGTACCCCCGGCTCCACCATTTTAAATAAATTAACCATTACGAATTTTAAGGCGATTCTTTCGCGAGTACTTTACCAACTTCCTAATCCACATTACATAATTGTTTCATAATCCAATTAGTCTTTTAGGGGCCTTAACCAAGGTTTCAAAGTAAGGCGAGGGGTAATGGTCCGTTCACGAAACGCCGTTACTTAAAACGGTCATTTCTCCTAAACCGTACATCAGATTCAAGCGAACCACATATCAAAACGAAGCTCGTAACATGAACTATCTAATCATGGCAATGGTCAAAACCTAACAGTGAGTTCTCGGGTCCTGTTATTAAGAACAAAAACAGTCTAAAGTAAATCGGGCATTACGACGGCTATGTTTACGCGATTACCAAATTTTATCCTACTACAAATCAATCCACAATCAATCCACAATCATTACTACAACTAAACTCCATCCATACAATACTACAACAGCCCCAACACCTCAAGTTCTCCAATTTATACTACTTCTCAATCATGAACTAAAAGCTTACTTAAGTTCATTAACTAATAATCAAGATTTACAACTCCAAAAACATCATAAAACCAACTACTCTCTAAATATTCAATAACCATGCTTATCATGAACCATACCAAACACAAAAACCCTAAATATACAAAATTAGGGCTAGGGTATGAGATTATACCTTCCTTGGTGAGTAAGAGTAACTAAGGAGCTTGCACTACTAGAAAAAGTAGAATAGACATCGCCTCTTAGACATCGGTTGCTTTTGGAGCCGATGTAAAAGGTATTTTCTACATCGGTTTTAACCAACCGATGTCTTTTGTTAATATACACATCAATTTTTTTAGCCCAACCGATGTTGTAAGTATATTTTAAAAATTACAGAAGCGCACCTTCCCCGTTTTCCCCCTTAACCAAAATTTCGATTTCCTCTTTCAACTCCCCCCTTTTTTGCCTTTTTCTTTTTTCATTTCCCCCCCCTATTTTCAACTTTACACTTGAAAACATAAATTAAAATATAATAATATACTCTATCAATGATTACATACGGATCCAATTAAAACATTACTCATAAAATCAAAAAACAATTTACCCTCTACTCTCTCTCTCGACGGAACACTGAAGAACAAGAACAGTGTACTCATCGCTGATGAAGATCTACAATCTTCGACTTCGAAAATCATATCTCCCACAACTATGCCCTTTACAAGCTTCGAGGTCAAATACCAAAGCTTCAAGGTCAAAACTTCAATTTCAATTTGGGGGTTTCGAGTCCAGATGATGAAATTTGGAGTCGGAGGTTTAAAGAGGAAAGAGCCTCAAGAATGAGGCTAACTTGAACTGGGTAAGGTTTAAACACCAAGTTTCAAATTGGGGGTTTCAATTTAAAACCCTAATTTTTTTATTAGTCGAGGATATATTAATAACTCTGTAACAACTAAGTATCGATTTTTGTCCATAAATTTTTAGTCTCGGTAACGATATAGTCTCAATATTGATTTATGTTTGTGCGGAGTGGAATTACGGGTAATCATATATTATATTCTACTACCTTTTAATGGTATGATTTTGGATTTTTTTATTGGATACTTGAATTTATTTGGATACAATGTTATCTGCATTATCACATCTCTATCTACATCTATTTTTTCTCCTCTTAATTCACATTACAAAACAGATTTGCAAGTATGCAGTAATATGATGATATTTACAATTAACCGAAGTCTTTTCATATGTTTAATCTCTCACAGGTGCTCCTCAACACTCGGCCTAAAATTGATGAAAGTAGTAAAGCTAGCCAAGTATATAACAGATTAATTAGTAGAGAAATATTATGCATTTGATTTGGCCTTTCGAGGTGTTATATATTAGTTGTACGTATGTTATTAAGATCCTTAGCTTGTAGCTAAGCAGGCTTTATTAGTTAATTCTATTTGCAAGTCCTGAGACTTTGTAAGTGAGTACTTGTATAACTCTATATATAACATATTCATTATTCACTCTTTCGTACTAATGTAATGGAAAGTGAATAAAATGGCCATATATCACTCGCAGACAAATATGATTTATAGATGATCTTTACATATATGTATTAATGTGATTGTATACAAGAGTGCTTGATTCTTACACACATTGTTCATTGTATAAGTTTGTCAGGGGTACTAATAACAAACCTTGTTCTTATAAATTAAGGCTTAGGTGGTAGGTTGCGCTGCCTATGGATCCAGTCAATCCATGTATACCTCCGACAACTAAATTTCTCTCGTGAATTTTAATACACTAGTAACTAATTTATACTGGAAATATTAGTAAGAAAAGCACAAAGCAGTTTGCACAAGGCTTTTAATGAACTAGTGAAATGTTATAGTATTATTATATATCGCATTGTTATGTGTTGTCATGGTATCCTGGCACCAAACTATACCTCTTGATTGTCACGTTTTCCGGCACAGATTTTACCCTTATTTGGTGGACCGATATGAGTAGGGATATAATGAAAATTCCTTATCTTGTTCATGTTGATTCCCACCCTAATAACTTTTCCCGACAACGCAACTTCCCCATGGTGCAAGTTCCCATTTTTTTTTCTTTTTTTGTGGTGTTCTCTCTTTTCATTGTCTTCTATTTGTTCTTTTCTTTTTTCACATTCTGGCCAAAAAGCATGTAGTCTGTAGCATGTAATTGAGAAATAAAATCTTATGTTTGGGATAATATGTATACTATATACAGGTTCGAAGAGATGGAACCAATATGTCGCTTGCACAGAGCAAGAAGTTGTCACAGCTCACAGCAGATAATGCTCAATGGGAGGATTGGCAACTATTAAGGTCTGAAGTTCTTAGAGGTACTGAGGTGCAGACTACAGAGCAGGTAAAACCAATAACTGTAGTGTTATATTGTCCTTGGATCAGATTGTATAGACTTTCATACGGGTTTTGGATTGAGTGGCACATCTTTTAGCTAAACTTTGAAACTCAAAATTCGTAGGCAATTACATATTATAAACGCAGAGATAATCAATAAGGCATCTGTCATCTATTGAAATCAGACAATTGTTGTGTGATATTTTTCCTTAAAATGTTAGCTTGGTCTCCAATGTACAGTTATTTTCTTCCTATGTGTGACGTGTTTTGAATTCCATAGTCTGTAATTATATTCATGAGTCTGTTGTTGTAATGTGCACGGGAGCCATTATTAGTCAATGTAATATAGAGTTTTGTGCATTGGTAGATTACTTAGAGAACTAGAGCTGTCTACCTCTGAAATATTTTTTTAAATGATGTCAGGTTGATGCAGATATTGCAGTAGTGGGTGATGATGGTGAAGTTGATTTCAAGGAGGACTCTAAGTTTGCTCAACATTTGAAGAAGCATGAAGCAGTGGGTAATTTTGCAAAGTCCAAGACACTTTCTCAACAGCGTCAGTATCTTCCCATATTTTCTGTGAGGGATGAGTTATTGCAGGTTTGACCTTCTTATAATTTTCCATGTTGCAAATTTGATGATAGTTTGCTAGTTTTTTAAGTACTCTCCGTCTATGTTGCATTTGGTTATGTTGAGATAATTTTCTGACTACATCAGTTGATTCAAATATGTTTAGATTGTAGATGCTTCCAGTTTCACAAATGCCATTTAATGCTCTATATTTTATATTGCTACTTAGTTTTCAGTCCACGAATATGGTTTCTGTTGTTTTTTGGCTCTTGTAGACAAAATCGAGCTCTTGAACCTCATGCTTTGATGCTTGCTTAAGTGCTGGTTTTACTTAAACACTAAAGATAGGTCAATTGGTAGGTAGTTGATGCCAAGCTACTATTATTAATAGTTATGTAATCGTTTTCCTTTCTTGATGCAAGGCGTACCATTAGTTATGTTAAACATTTTCCTTTATTATTGCAAGGTGTAGCATTGACATCTTTTAGGCCCTTTCTTTAATTATGTAATTGTTAGGAGCACAACTTGTCGGGAAGGCTAAGTACTGGAAGTCAGTATAGTGCAGTATAGTCGGTATAGTTGTTGTATTTTATTCTTCCAATCTGGTGGAAATAAATTGTCCAGTATTACCACGGACTACTTTAGAACACTAGATATGCTAGAGAAATTCTTATCCAATCATGTAGAAATGTTTACTAGGGTACCTGACCTGAGCAGCCTTTATATATTCATTGACAAGTACAAGTGCGCAACTCATATTTATTTTAGTTTTAATAAGATGTACTTAATGAGTGACCTGTTATGGTTATAAGTGGTAGTGAATATTCATTTTAAAAACACGTTTACTTGGTTTTATCTTACCAAATTTCTATGACTACTTATCTTCAGATTACGAGTCCAATTAAAGTAAACATGGCAGCTGAGGAAAATCATAAGAATCAGCGAGGTGATGGAGATGTAGTAGCTGAAGTTTTTGAGGTTTACGACATGATTCTATATTTTGGCATAATTGGGATAACTTTCAATGTTTTGATAACATTTTGTCGGATATTATAGTTAGTCACAATTAGAAGAGATGGATGAATATATACATACAAATATATATATATAGTATTGATGTTTGGATTGGATGAAAATATTGTACTTGATGTTTGGATATTGGTTGATGAATATATAGATAATTTGGTATTATGTAGTAATTGGTTTTGGAAATTTTTTGGTCTGGCAATTTTTTTAGTATTTTTTGGCATCGGTACAAAACTGATGTCTATCAAGGCTTAATATATCAGTTTAAGTAGTACATAAACATCACTTTATCAAAAAACCGATGTTAAATACTATAACAGACAAAGGCATAAGAATGCAAAACTGATTTTAAATAGAACTTTAGACAACGTTTGGTTAAAAATAATGGTGTTATTAATTCTTATAAACATCAGTTTGGTAACTATAAAAATCGATTCCCATATAAGAACTGATGTTAAAGTTCAAATTCACATCAGTTTTGCTTGAAAACCGATGTTATAGGTATTTTTTAACATCAGTTTAATGGATAAAGGGAAACATTTTGCTTATCTGGCATATGTTTAAATTGATAAAAAAATATATTATAATAATATATAAATAATTGTTGTGCATTAAAAAATTAACATCAAGATATAGATATCGGTTTCACACAGGAAACTGATGTTATATGTTCACTTTCACATCAGTTTAAAATCGATGTTAAATGGGGGGTCTTTAACATCACCCACGAAGACATCGGATTTTTTTATTCATAGACATCGGTTTTTAGCTGATGTTTATTGATGTTTTTCTAGTAGTGTTGGAACAACCTTGGAAAATCCTTACTAAAGCTTTATCTAAACAAAAACACAAGATCAAAATTTCAAGTTCTTGAAAAACACTATTCACTCTCTTCTTCCATGAATTATAGGAAGATATATTGTGAAGGAATTTGAAGCTTAAACTTATAGGATATCTATATCTATGTACAAGGAACCTTAGATAATTACCTCATAATTTAACAATGCTTGGATCTTGGATTTTGAATTTTCTTCTTTGAAAAAAATGAAGAAGCCGAGAGCTCTTCTTGAAAATGGAAGTGTTTTGTGTTTTTTGATGTTATGATTTGTTTTTGGCTTGGTTGATCCACTTTGTTTGTTAATTAGATTGTTACCATGGTAAATTTTGTGTGGTTCACAATCAACCAACAACACACTTCTTTTTATCATGCTTAGGTCATCATTCTTATGTCATATTCCCATACTTGTCCTCTTCTTGTTGGTTTGATGACATCATCATCACTAACCTCTTTGATTAACTCCCTAATTACTTGGCTAATGATCGCTGATCTGTTATACGGTTCGCTTAACTTTCGTTCTCGTTTATCATTTGAGGGATCATACCCGTGATCTTATTACTTGGGTTCCCCTAAAACTTTCTCTATATTTTATATTCCTTTTATGATCCTCTCTTATAATCCTTGAATTTAAATCCTTTTAATCATGTTACCTTATACTCAATTCTTTTGGTATCTAGTGGATTTTCTGGAAAAATCAAATTGTTCGAATTTGGATTCTGACGATCTTTACATACACTTATATACCATATAGAGTACTAATAAAATCTCAGAATAACAATAAAAGAACCTTTACAAAGTGAGGCATGCAAAGTTTTCTTATTCAGCATAATCAGCAAAATCACTATTCATAAGGGTTACAAAAAGTCCAAAATTTTGGGGTTATTACTGTCCTCCATACCCGGGTCAGAAGTTTTGGGCGCACAACACACCCACACCATATTTAAACCTGCTTATTAATATAATAATGTATATGAAATGACCCTACTCACCATAATCCACGGATCGATGCAGTTTAAAGTATGTCCACAAGCCACAATCTTATTTATTACACAACCGTACCAAAACCCAATTTATTTATCTTACAACTGATGTTTAAACTTTATTACAAACTATCAACACAACCAAGCCAAACATCCTCTGCTAGTCTATTCCATTTCAACCTGGATACCTAACTCGCACACTTGTCCGGGAATCTTCGCTACCACCAGTTTCCTTTTTCACTGGAAAAGAATATAAACAGTTTTGCAAGAGTGAGCTAACTAGCTCAACAAGTCGCAAATATAGTAACTAAGATTAATAATGATCAATTGAAATGATATAAGGAATCAAGTTTACTGATAAGCAATGATTAGAATTGGATATTCATTTTTATTTTAAAAACCAAGGTTAGGCTGCTGATCAGTTACGCACCAACCCCGAGCAAGGCTCCCAGCTTTGCTCTATATACTGGATCCAAGGCACGCATTGGCCTATTATGACCACGAATCTGGTCCGAACACGAATCTGGTCCATATTTAAAAACAATCCAATTCAAGATTCATAATATGAAAAAACAATGTAACTCAATAGTTGAATCATACACAACATTTATTTTGAAATATAGGATGATCTGTAATTCCATAAAATAACAAGGAAATCAGAAAGGTTGGGTTTCAATCAAGGAAAGAAACAGAAAGCAGAAGACTCAAGGGTTCAAGAGTTACAAGAATTGGTTTTCTGTTACGCAAGATATTGAAGGAATTTACGGATGAGCGGAAGCGTGATATAACAATTATTCCATAAAAACCATGTATCACACATTTAGAAAAATGTATAAATCAAAAGGAGCGGAGGAATCGTAACCATACTGTAACACCCCCAAATCCGGGGTCGGGGATCCGGGTTGTCACGAGTTCCATTTCCCTTAATAACACCCAATCTTAATAATTACTCAACTACTCTGTACTGTGACCCCACAATAAACACACACACCACACGTTATAGTCTCAGAGATGAACATCCAAAAATAACCACAAGTCATTTTATTCCACAATTATCTGCCAATACACCTTAAAAGGATTTCTGAATAAATTTACATTTCTTTGCCATTATTACAATTCATAAATATACATAAATCTGGTACATTAGAAGTTGAAAGCCTAGCCTATTGGTAGCTCCTACCTCAGCTACGGCGGCATCAATGCTTCTAGAAAACTGCGGAACGTCTCCTAATCGCTTGCGAATCGGGAGCTTGGTCCTGTTCATCTTGTCTATCTGATGTTGTGTGATGAAAGAAGAAAGCAAGGGTGAGCAGCAAGCCCACCAAAATAATATGTATAATGATTAATAGCATATGATCCTTCTCTTAGTACTCATGAAAGTCTTGGTCAAAAGAAATGAACCAAGTTGATATCTTAATGCGATGAAGTCGCAAAATATTCAGTATATATATATACATATATACTTTTCAAAATATTGGAAGTCCTCTTCCATGCAATATACACAAAGTCCCAGTGTATAACTGTATAAAAATATCGTTGCAAGGTGATCTCATATATCTAACCTTGTCTCAACGTTTTTCTGAAAATCTTTGTCATGCATAAGATAATCATTTACTAGATATAAGTTTAAAAGATGAAGTTACAAGATACTCCAATATACTTATATCTTTCCCAAATACTACTTGAACTACCACCGTTCAAGTTATAATTAGCTTCAAAAGTTCATCACATAGATGAGACTATAAGACAAGATTTGAATAGATTAAATCTTTAAAATATTATCAAAATAAAATGAAGTTACGAGATACTTCATTTGATGTAAACATCATTTTGAAAACTTGACCCTGCCAACACTCAACAATCGCCCAACCGTAGCCTTTCTATCGAAGTGCTCTGGGTAGTGTTGCAGAAATTATCCAATTGGATGATGAACTCATTACGGGAGTTTGCCGCGCCAGGAAGACCACTTATGATGATCAGTCGTAGTAGTACAACCCCACCATTTTCTACATGTAGAGGAGAACCTGTCGGATTTACTTGTCAACCAAACACTGAACTCCTAAGGAATGGACCGCCTTAGCGGAACTTCCAGGCCATTTGGGCCAATATAATAAGGCTGGGCCGGCGCTACTCGGCCACTTACGCCACTCCTAGTTCAGATGAAATCCATGACTCTGAAACGTAAAGCTCGTCCCCACTTTCCCCAAGTAGAAACTTGTTGATACGGCTCCACCAAGAAGTCGTATCTATTTGGAAAGGAGAACTCACCGATATTTCCCAGGCGATGCCTGTTAATGGATTAACTTGTTCCAAGAATTTTACTTCCCGAGTGTTGGGTAAGTAATCAATTCATTTATCAAAACAGCAACCTTGTTGCGAATATAAAACACACCACAGAGCCGGATCCCTCAGGTTTTGAGCGAGTATTTAAATCCCCTTCGAAAGGAGGATCTTAAAAAAAATGAGTTTTGGGATCCGCTCTAACTTTTAAAAATCATTTTGAAGACTCGCAAAACATTTTTAAGAATGTTTGGAGTGAAGCTGATTTAATGAAGTAAATCAGTCCTCAGAATATTTAGAAAATGTCTGAATATTATTATTTAAATAATATTCCCATAAAGGATAATCTTTATAAAATAATTAAAGTAGAAGTATTAAAACTTATACTTGAAATGAATAGCAAATAATCAAAGATATACTTATACGAAAGTAATATCTTTATTTGAATAATCAAAAATAAGTTTGATTATCGACACCTTATTCTTTAATACAATAAAGAATATTATTAAGTAATAAGCGGAGTCATAATACCTCGAATGAATACTATAAATAATATTCATAAAATAAAGGAGTCATACATCCTCAAATGAATATCCAAGTAATATTCAATAATAATATAAACTGAGTCATAAGCCCTCGAATGAATATTCAAATAATATTCAAATAATAAAATAAACTGAGTCATAAGCCCTCGAATGAATACTCAAATTAATATTCAATTAAGTAAAATAAAGGTATCGAATAAACCTTATTCGATCCATAGTTTTAAAAACTATATCCATATATATATATATAAATATATATATATAATATACTCGGGAACATCGACTCCCGGTTTAGAAATATGTTCACCTTTTATCCCCTATACTAAGGGTATACGCAACTACTTGCTTATTTCTAGCATAGGTATTATGCAACTATAAGCATTGAAATCAACAGATAGATAACCAGATTACGAAACAGACATGCATATATACCATATCAGCATGCTCCAATATATCGCAAAATTTGCTAATAACAATCATGCACTATCACAAGATAATGCATATACATATATTTACATCACAACAACAGTATATCGGATAGAAAACTTGCCTGAGCGACTTGGGGTGATAAAAGGCTCGGGACGAGTCTGGTAACCTATAAACAACAAGTAAGTTGGAATTAAACCAAAATCACTTGTAAATCTATACTTTAACTAACTTAGACTCTAACGCTTGTTTTGCGCTCACTGATTCTCTTAAGTCACTCGAGTACCCTCGGCTCCACCATTTTTAATAATTTAACCTTTACGAGTTTTAAGGCGATTCCTTCGCGAGTGTCTTACCAACTGCCTAACACACTTACCATAAATGTTTCATGCATTAATTAACCCTTTTTGGTCTTTAACCTATGTTTCAAAGTAAGGCGAGGGGAAAAGTTTCGTTCGCGAAACGCCGTTACTTGAAACGGTCGTTTCTCCTAAACCGTGCATCGGAATCGAACGAGCTACATATCAAAACGAAGCTCATAACATGAGATATCTAAACATGGCAGTGGTCATAATCTAGCAGGGGGTTCTCGGGTCCTAATGTTATGCACAAAAACAGTCCAAAGAAAATCGGACGTTACGACGGCTATGTTTACGCGATTACCAATGTTTAAACTACTCCAATTAACCACCAACCAACTCATAACCATCAATACAACAAAACTTCACCTAAACCATACCACATCAGTCCATAATCTCCAAGGTTTTCAACTCAAACAACCACAATCACGACCTATGAACTATAATCAAGCTTCAATTACCAAAAACACTTCCAAATCAAACCAAACTACTAATAATCACAATCCATGCTTCTCATTTCACAACACCAACCATTAAACTTACTAACAAATAAAGTAAAGGCTAGGGTTTGAAGTTTATACCTTCCTTGGGAGGTGTTAAGTTGCTAGGAAGCCTTAGGGAGCCTCCTACAAGCTTGATCTTTCCAAAGAAATCAAGAACACAAAGTTAGGCTTTGAAGTTTCTAAAAGTCCGATTTAAAGAACTGTAAAAATGAGGGTCTTACCATGATTATTTGGACGCGACTTGTGAACAAGAGTTGTAGGCCATCTCAATACCTTTCCAATGAGCTATAGAACACAATATTTGAGTGAGAAATGAAGGAGATACAGCAGTTTTAGTGTTCTGGTTCTGTTTTGGCCGAGAGCATGAAGAACAATGCCTTGGTTTCTTTTTGATTTTGATGAAAAATGATTTGCTTGGCTTGGTTGGTTTGATTTTTGTGTTTGTTTTAGTAAATTACCTAGTTGCCCTTGATTTTGTGTGGTTAAAAAGCCACCACATCTCCTTCCTTCCCATGTCATGCTTGTGTCATCCTCATGATGTCATCCTCCCCTCCTTGTCCTCTTCTCATTGGTTGGGTGACATCATCCTCTCTAATCCCTTTGATTAACTTCCTAATTGTTTGCCTAATGACCGCTGATCTGTTATACGGTTCGCTTAACTTTCGTTTTCGTTTATCGTTTTGAAGGATCATACCCGGGATCTTATTACTTAGGTTCCCTTAACCTTTCTCAATATATTATATTCCTTTTATGATCCTCTCCTATAATCCTTTAATTTAAATCCTTTTTATCCTGTTACCTTTTTCTCAAATCTTTCCGTATCTAGTGTATTTCCGGGAAAAATCAAAGTGTTCGGATTTGGATTCTGACGATCTTTACATACACTTATATCCCATATAAAGTACTAATAAAATCTCAGAATATCCATATCAGAACCCCTACATAGTGTGGCATGAAAAGTTTTCTCATTCAGCAAAAACACTATTCATAAGGGTTTCAAAAATTTCCCAAAAATTGGGGTTATTACAGTCTCCCCTCCTTAAAAGGATTCCGTCCCGGAATCAGATAGAAAATGAATAGGGATACTCTCTTAGCATGCACTTTCTAACTCTCGAGTAAATTTTCCCACATTGTGGTTCTACCATCAAACTCTACTAGTTTGATAACCCTTCTCCTAAGCACTCGTTCCTTTTTTACTCTATACCCTTCCTGGTTGCTCCATATAGGTTAAGTCTGGTTGCATGTCTATGCGCTCATATGCCCCTATTTGTCTGGCATCCGAATTACACTTCCTTAACATTGATACGTGAAACACGTTACGACCTGCTACATGTTCGGGGTTAGGGCTAGCTCATATGCTACTTCCCAAACGTCTTACTATATCCAAGGGTCCAACAAATTGTAGGCTTAGCTTTCCTTTCTTTCCGAACCTCATCAATCCTTTCCAAGGGATACCTATAACATTACTAGGTCCCCTATTTCATACTCTTTATCCTTTCGTGTCAAATCAACATACTTATCATGTCCATCTTGGGCTACTACCAGCCATCCTCTGATTAGATCTATCATATCCTTGGTCCTTTGGACTACTGCGGGTCCGAGCATCTTGCGCTCTACAACTTCATCCTAACATAAGGGAGATCGACATTGTCTTCCCTCAAGGATCTCATAAGGCGACATCTCGATAATGACATATGATCTATTGTCGTAAAATAACTCAATCCGAATTAAGTGATCATTCCAAATTCTTTCAAGTCTATTGCACAGACTCTCATTATTGCTTTTAGCATTAGAGCTTCTGCTTTCTCAATACCCATTCTTTTCCAGTTCGTAATCGCTACTACCTTCCGTTCCTAATATTATACTGGTTATACTTTTGCTCGTTAGCGTTCTATAACCTTTTAATAACCACGTCAACCTTAGTATCACGAATGTGTTTCCATTCTGCATACTACCACCACTTTATTACTCCTTTTTCAGTTGTTTCTATTTTCCAAAATTTGATCAATCAAATAGAAGTAAAGGAATTTGTTGAGAGATCACTATGATCATGAACACTTGTTATATCGCATAGTTAGTACAGAAGGTGGCCAGCCTTTAGTACTTGACAAGCAATTAACAATAGTGGTATCCTACTCGGCTTCTATCACACAGATAGATAGTCATTCGGCAATACCTCCCCTTCTGGAAGGGTTGTTCTTCTCAGCTTATACAAAATGAAAAGAAGAGAACGAACGAATTGAAGAGAATTGTATATATGAAAAAAAATATACTGCCACAAATATCTGGCTTGGAACCTACCTCTGAATTATAGAGGTTTGTCATAGGAGAACAAAACATATGCGTATTTATATCAGCATCAAGTATTATAGCATCGTATTTACCATGCCTAAATATTTCTATTCCGTCCATCATTCTATGGACCCATGCTCTTCCTCGAGCTTATACACATCACCTTTGAAACTCCCTCGATTTTGAAAATCGAACCTGGGATCTCATTTTAGACATCACCGTTACTAGAGTTCTATGCTTGCACCGCAACCTTCCTATATAGTAATACGACTCTCTTTTCATAAGAGGGAATAAATATTCAATAGGTAGATACTCTACTTAATTAGTCTATCAATGATAACTTATACACTACCACGACCCGTTTAGTGGTACTCAATCTCAACATCCATTCCAATACAACTCTCCGGTTGTAATCAGCTCG